>NW_018443401.1:0-312 GCF_002113885.1 Mizuhopecten yessoensis
TGTCTCATATCCAGCGAATGGGGTAGTTACAGTCAACAGACCTGTGAATGGTTGTTTATTGAACTGTACATCTCCGACTATGGACTTCCGTTTGCCGTACGTAATCTCTGCCCTAGATTGGAATCGTGAGTAGGTTCCTGCGTGGGAAATTGATGCACTAAGTTGTTTGTATCCTGCGAATGGCGTTTGAACATTAACGTCAGCGCTGAGAGGTGAGAGCGTAAATCTGGTACTGCCAATAATTTTGGATTTCCCTAGCGCAGCGGTTGCCTTTGTGTTGAAATTCTTCCATGAACCAGCGTGTTTTATGGA
>NW_018443402.1:0-312 GCF_002113885.1 Mizuhopecten yessoensis
ACCATCGCACCATGCCCATTGGTTCTATATAAAATTGATCTTTTCTCTTCTCTTATCTGTTCTATTGAGCCCTGTAAAGAGTAAATGCACCTTGTGGTAACTTTTGATCAAAGGTCAAAGATCCTTCCTACTGTTTGACTTTTGTCCTTTCGAAGTGAGGTTGCCGTTTAACCCATTCCTAGCATATGGTTTGGTTTGTGTGTGTTTTACGTCCTGTTACCAGCTATGGTCATTTACATAGCTATGGTCACACAGCTATGGTCATTTACACAGCTATGGTCATTTACACAGCTATGGTCATTTAAGGACGTA
>NW_018443403.1:0-312 GCF_002113885.1 Mizuhopecten yessoensis
ACCAGATGTAGTCATCATAAAACAAATATAGTTATCATAAACCAGGTATAGTCATCATATACCAGATATAGTCATCATATACCAGATATAGTCATCAGAAACCATATATAGTCATCAGAAACCAGGTATAGTCATCATATACCAGAGGTAGTCATCAGAAACCATATATAGTCATCAGAAACCAGATAAAGTCATCATACACGAGATATAGTCATCATAAACCATATATAGTCATCAGAAACCAGATAAAGTCATCAGAAACTAAATAAAGTCATCATACACCAGATATAGTCATCATACACCAGATATAGT
>NW_018443404.1:0-312 GCF_002113885.1 Mizuhopecten yessoensis
ATATATCATTTTAAGAACTTAATGTACTAATTGTGGAAAAAATCAGCTAATTGTGTGTGTGTATAATTCCAAAGACAATGGATTATTTAGATAAGTCAAGTGTCCTCCAGTACACCGCGTGCCGAGAGATAGTCGCTGGCCTAGCTTGCTGTGCAACTGTTTTTATGAACCCAATGCGATAATAAAATCAACGCACCAGATTTTGTTATGTCATGAAAAGATAAAATGGTATAGCTGTCCATTTGTTATTGTTATTGTTTTGTACAGAGTTACCGTTGGCGCTATAGATTTCCTTTATACAAATGCAAAGTA
>NW_018443405.1:0-312 GCF_002113885.1 Mizuhopecten yessoensis
TACATATATATATATACACATGTGTATGAATATTTCTATGACACACGCATGTGGGCATCACATTGATATGGACATATACTGACATCAATTTTCAAATTGCATTTTAAAACCGGTTTTCATACAGGTTTTTATGTCCGCTATAAAGATAATTATAAAATAAAAACAAACAAAAGCAGCACATACATCAACTCACACCATAGCATACCGGATATATGCAGTTTTATTTTTTATCAGATTAGAGTATTTCACCACAAACACAAGATGAACTTTAAATATTCATTTCAAGAGAAAGAGTATCAAATATATAAACAA
>NW_018443406.1:0-312 GCF_002113885.1 Mizuhopecten yessoensis
AAGACTCTTTCAATTATTCAACGGCCAACTACATGTGTCTTCTTTTCTCAACCTCCAACCTGCAGGAATGTTTACCGTGCTTGGTATCTGCTGCATATATTTCAATTAGATAATACTAACAGTTTACATAAGATTCAAGATATCGCACAGAGAAAAATGCACTTACATTCAGCCTGCAGGGCATGAGCACGCTTACATTACACAAATTTGAGGGACGTTATTACCCCAGCGTTTAATAAGAGGTTATCCTATTCTTTTTATTTCTGACCAACCTTAAAATGAAAAATGCACAACTAAGGGCCAAATAAAAAA
>NW_018443407.1:0-312 GCF_002113885.1 Mizuhopecten yessoensis
CTGTATTGTACACGTAGGTTAGTATCATACCTGTATTGTACACGTGGGTTAGAACTGTAGCATACCTGTATTGTACACGTATAAACACCTCGGTTAGTAGCATACCTGTATTGTACACGTAGGTTAGTAGCATACATGTATTGTACGCGTAGGTTAGTATCATACCTGTATTGTACATTTATAAACACATTGATAACGTTTCGGTTAGTAGCATACCTGTATTGTACACGTTGCTTAGTAGCATACCTGTATTGTACACGTAGCTTAGTAGCATACCTGTATTGTACACGTAGGTTAGTATCATACCTGTAT
>NW_018443408.1:0-312 GCF_002113885.1 Mizuhopecten yessoensis
GTAAATCATCTGATTGTAAATTTGCGCATGCAAAATGAAATACTACCATTCAAATATGTAATCATTGCATTAAATTATTTAAAAGTTTGCAAAGAAACGTAATCATTGTAGTAAATTATGTGAACGATTGCACATAAAAAATGAAATTTGTACGCAACATGTTAAAGGTTACACATACAAATTAATGAAATAATATCATACCTCATGACAATAAGTTATGTAAAGTTTGTATATACAAGTTGAACGATGTGATCGATTGCACATGCAAAAAGAAATTGTATGCCTTACAAATACGTAATTATTGCAGTAAAT
>NW_018443409.1:0-312 GCF_002113885.1 Mizuhopecten yessoensis
TATATTTGTAAATGAAATATAGGAGGAAACTTCTAAAGCATTCACGACACCATCCATCATTAAGTCACGTGTTTCAAACAATTTCGGACACTCAAGCAGAAACAATATCAGCAGTAGATTTAGTAAGGAAATAGTAGGATAGAAAGGAAAGAGTAGGATAGAAAAAAAGAGTAGGGTAGAAAAGAAAGAGTAGGAGAGAAAGGAAAGAATAGGATAGATAGGAAAATATAGATAGAAAGGAAAGAGTAGATAGAAAGGAAAGATTAAGATAGAGAGTAAATAGTAGGATAGAGAGGAAAAGGTAGGATATAA
>NW_018443410.1:0-312 GCF_002113885.1 Mizuhopecten yessoensis
GTATTGTAGTACTCTTGTAGTACTCGGACAGTATTGTAGTACTCGTATAGTAACATTATTGTTTAACATCAGCATTCCTTGATCTGTATAACCACGATCACTCTACTTTATATGTCTATGCACATCACTACAGATAGTTTTACATAAACTCGAAGCTTGTTACCAAATCCTCTTGCATACTTTTGATATAGTTTCCTATTTTATTCTTCAATAAATATTGTTCAAATTAAAGAGGAAATCTGAAATGGAGTCTGCAGGACCCAATAGTAGCTTCACTTGATGTTCTTGTCTTGCTAATGTTTCAGGAAACAA
>NW_018443411.1:0-312 GCF_002113885.1 Mizuhopecten yessoensis
AGTGGGGCACAAAACCGTAATTCCAGTGCACTGTACACCTTTTGTGATATTTTCAAACTTAAAACCTGTTAAACTAGCATATTGTTTGTTGTATCTTTAAAACATACCTTCAAACGCAGCCTCAGTGGATGCAGGAGCAGTTGGAAATGGCAAAGGTGGCAGGGTTTGCATTGCAGTGGTTGGTTGGCTCAGTTGTGCCCTGGGTGCACGTGCTGGAGAGTGTGCCCTGGGTTCATGTGCTGGAGAGCGTGCCCTTGGTGCAAGTGCTGGAGAGCGTGCCCTGGGTGCAGGTGGTGGAGAGCGTGCCCTGGG
>NW_018443412.1:0-312 GCF_002113885.1 Mizuhopecten yessoensis
CACACACACACACACACACACACACACACTTTTTATAATTAATGAGCAGCTTCCTTTTTCTTTCTTTCTTTCTGAAATAATTTTGAAAAAGGGATTCAACAACATTTATCGATCAAGACCTATTTTGCACATCATGATCATGACGTCTAAATTTTATTTTATATTTCAAATACCTGGTAAATGCCCTTTAACCGATTTAAAAGTTCAAATTACAGTTTAACAACATGTCGCAACTCTTGCTGTTTTATAGCCAGATTTAGTTACGATATTACATAGATAACTCTGAATCACTTTGTTTTCACGACAGATGAT
>NW_018443413.1:0-312 GCF_002113885.1 Mizuhopecten yessoensis
ACATGTCATTATACTACCATACGTTACAGGTTACATGTAATTATTTTACCATAATTACAGTTAATATGTCATTATAGTACCATATGTAACAGTTTACATGTCATTATACTACCATAGTTACAGTTTACTTGTCATTATACTACCATAGTTACAGTTTACGTGTCATTATAGAACCATACTTTACAGTGTACCATGTCATTATACTACCATACGTTTCAGTTTACATGTCATTATAGTACCGTAGTTACAGTTTAACAGTCATTATAATACCATATGTTACAGTTTACATGTCATTATAGTACCATATGTTAC
>NW_018443414.1:0-312 GCF_002113885.1 Mizuhopecten yessoensis
CTTCCGTGTCTTCTGCAAAAAGGAAAAGGAAGAAACAAAAGTATTACTTAAAATACGTTTTACCGCTCTTGTTATTACCAAAAAGGAAATAGCTTTACATAATAATGCGCCTTGTAGGCTGAATCATGACTGACAACAGGTGTCCATTGTAAATCCAATTCAAGGACCGATGCCTAAGGAGATGCTGGAATAAAACACAAGAGAACCGATACATTCTACAATTATTACCAAATTCACATCATTCCAATTTTCAACCAAGGAAGGCGTGCCACAATAACTGCATTAAGTATGAACTCTCTAGAAGTAAAAAAA
>NW_018443415.1:0-312 GCF_002113885.1 Mizuhopecten yessoensis
CCAGATTTGGTGTACAAGGACATCTTGGGATGGAGGAGTGCAGAGTGCAAAAAATATGTCTCTATAACCTCACTTTGACCTATGACTTAACCTTTGAAAACATTTGTCCAGGGAATATCTTCTATACTATTTCACTTGTAGTAACCAGATTTAATGTACAAGGACATCTTGGGATGGCGAGTGCAAGAAGTAGGTTACTACGACCTCACTGTGACCTATGCGTTGAACAGTTAAGGTACATCCTGACAAAAGTGTACAGTTTGTTAAATATAGAAATCATTACCGGTGGGGGACTGGATTGCCTTGCAATAC
>NW_018443416.1:0-312 GCF_002113885.1 Mizuhopecten yessoensis
ACAAAGAGACCTAGTTCAATATGACTTGTAGCATGTTGTGATGAAGGGCTATATATTTTATTCCAATAAATTATCTTTGTGCATTCAAGGTCCAAAAATTACCATTCACATGTTGGAGATGAAGTGATATGATGTTTGTTTGGAGTTCACAGGGGTCCAATGTGTTACAATATTCCAATAGCTCAGTTATTGAAATAAATGGCTGACCCATTTTTTAAAACTGTTTATTAAATCACTTCTGAAGGAGATACCTGGAATGAGGATATTAGGCCAGTCTGAGCATGCTTAGATGAAGGGCTTTCAGGTTTGTTC
>NW_018443417.1:0-312 GCF_002113885.1 Mizuhopecten yessoensis
CGTATGCTTCCACATACTCATAGTCCTGGTTACGTCCCTGAAAGTGACAACAATACAAACCGACTTACTGTATTAACCAGGTTTAAAGTGGGAAAAATACCCATTAACGTACTGTAGTAAGGTAAAAAGTGGGAACAGTACACACCGACTTACTGTAGTACCCATGTAAAAAGTGGGAACAATAAACGCCGACCTATTGTATTAACCAGGTTTAATTTGGGAAAAATACACATTAACGACTGTAGTACCCAGGTTAAAAGTGGAAATAATACACGCCGACGTACTGTAGTAACCAGGTTAAAAGTGGGAACA
>NW_018443418.1:0-312 GCF_002113885.1 Mizuhopecten yessoensis
ACATCTATACATTTCCCGTAGTCTCTGTTCCCACAGTCGACATCTACACATTTTCTGTGGTGTCTGTACCCACAGCCGACATTTACACATTTCTCGTGGTCTATGTATCCCAAAGCCGACATTTACGCATTTCCCGTGGTCACTGTACCCACATTCGACTTCTATACATTTCCCGTGGTGTTTGAATTCACATTCGATATCTACACATTTCCTGTGTTGTCTGTATCCACATTCGATATCTACACATTTCCCGTGGTGTTTGAATCTACATTCGACATCTACACATTTCCCGTGGTCTCTGTACCCACAATC
>NW_018443419.1:0-312 GCF_002113885.1 Mizuhopecten yessoensis
ATTGCAAGTCCTTCAATTTAACATTCAAATACATCGACGATATGCGTTCTCTTTAAATAACAAGAATTTTATTGACCGAGTCGAACTTCTATACCCTAGGCCTCCTGAGCTTGAAATTAAGTACACTACATTTTCCTTTAAGTCAGTCATTGTCCTTAATCTTTATATAACATAATCAGGAGACCTCTTAAAACTACGCTTCGATAAGCGTGACTATTTTGATCTTCCAAATATGATCTTTCCCTTTCTTGAGGGTAACATCCTTACTTTCTATGTTGCTGTTGATTCGATCGGTATTCAAGAGTTTGTTGC
>NW_018443420.1:0-312 GCF_002113885.1 Mizuhopecten yessoensis
GCAGTCTGCATCTCTTGCCACCGGACTTAATATTCTCACAGTTCCAACATCTGTTTAATTATTTTAGCCTTTTTAATACTATTCACAAAACACGCTCTAATTTTGTTTTGAAAAGAAACCTATTATAATAAGAAAACGAGGGCGTTCTTTCTATTTAATAGGAGGAATTGTGGTGTAATGTGTCAAAAAGTAAAAAATAACTCAATATACGAAATAATTTTAAGAAGAGAATTTTAAGGATTGATCGAATGTTTTTTTGAAATCTTCAAATTCCAAAATCCAATTATTCCACTTATCGAGTTTATAGCGTCA
>NW_018443421.1:0-312 GCF_002113885.1 Mizuhopecten yessoensis
AGGAAGGAAGGAAGGAAGTATTATGTTCAGTGTTACTATGGTATAAATTGATTCTGTATCAAAACTGAAGGAAGAAAGGAAGGAAGTAAGGAAGTTACTATGGTATGAATTGAGTCTGTATCAAAACTGAAGGAAGGAAGGGAGGAAGGAAGAAAGGAAGTCTGTATTATGTTCAGTGTTACTATGGTATAAATTGAGTCTGTATCAAAACTGAAAATAATTTACCTAAATTATAGTCATGTCGGAAAAACAGCTTCCAACATTTAGTTACAGTCTTGGACAGTGGCACGGTGATCCTTAATTTAAACTACA
>NW_018443422.1:0-312 GCF_002113885.1 Mizuhopecten yessoensis
ATACCATTTGATGAGTGATCGGAGTTTTACCTGGCGCCCTGTGTCTGACACAGATAGCCGTCATATGCTACCGTATGACTTATGAACACACAGCTGGACGTAAAGTAGTTGTTATTTGCATTCTACAGCTTCCATTTAACTTGATAATTACATATTGACGAGTTACGTAAGTGTCCCGGGTTAATAAACTACGGCCCACGTACGTGCATGCACAACGTGGCTATGTTTACCTGTATTTGTGACCAAGTCCATACTAGTATGTGTACTAATTTTATATGAGTCGATTTGGGTCGTTTATAAAAACACTGAAAC
>NW_018443423.1:0-312 GCF_002113885.1 Mizuhopecten yessoensis
ACTAAATTACTGGACAAACTGTTAATAAGTTTGGCCACCGTGACAGGAGCACATGTTAGACACGTTTCCAGTTGGTTATTTCTGCATAAAACCGGAACATGGTGGATAATCCAATTCATTAAACCATTTAACTAGGTAAACGGACCTATTGAAATGTTTTGTTTTTTCGTGAAGGATGAATTCCCCGTCAGTTGACTACAATTTTATAAAAGATTGGGATATTGAATCTTCGACTCCTCATCAGGCGCGCCATCCGACAGGCTTTCGAGGTACAGTATTTGTCAACAGACCCCAGTCTCAACCCACAGTTAA
>NW_018443424.1:0-312 GCF_002113885.1 Mizuhopecten yessoensis
GGGGGACTATTGGCTGGCTGATTCTTTCCATCCTCTTTGTATTAGTAACCACGTTAGGAACCTTGTGCAGAAAACATCTCAAAGTTAAGGAAAATTTTAAGCAATGCGTTGTCTATGGGAAATCTTAGACTCTTGAATTCTCAAGAGTTGAGATATTTTATAAAAGTGGGACAAGGCCTCTATGCTTTTTGGAAACAGTTAAGTATTCTTTAGTCTAGATCTGTGACCTACAGGTATAGTTCAACTTGGATAACATTAACTTGTGTTCACATTTCAAAACCGTGTAATTGTTCAAATATTTGGTAGGTGGCA
>NW_018443425.1:0-312 GCF_002113885.1 Mizuhopecten yessoensis
AGTACTATTGTTTTATACACATTACTAAAGGAATATTGTCATCATTCGGCAGTATCCAAAAACCTGTTTATATATCCGCTATTGCACCATACCTTTCCTATATGAATATAGCAATTATAAATTGTACCACTGGCATTTATACAGTATGGTACATTATAACTTCAGACTCAAATCCTGATTTTTGTGTCGCTTGCAACACAAGGCGATGTATAGGTATTACTTTGTCGGCGTCATCAGTTGCATCGTCCGAAACAAGGTTTCCATACAATAACTTGAGTTCCCTTGGGTTGATTGAACTCAAACTTGGTACAC
>NW_018443426.1:0-312 GCF_002113885.1 Mizuhopecten yessoensis
ATAATTTGTGTAGTTTTCCTTAAACGTTGCCTCTGTGAATTACTGTATCAAATTTACCATTTGTGTTCTTTTCCATGTCTTAGTTCGACAGTATGATTAAACCATATTCAAAACTTGGCTACTTAACTGAACATCTATTACGTTAATTCTCTCACCCGGATTTGTTGAAAACGATGAAGCAATTGAAACAGGAACGGCAGTTGAAATGATTTCTGTGACTGTAGCTGTAGTAATAATGGTTGATGTTGTCCAAACGGTCTCCCGTGTCAATATAGACGTCGGGCTTGCCGTCATGCCGATATCGCTTGCTGA
>NW_018443427.1:0-312 GCF_002113885.1 Mizuhopecten yessoensis
AATTAAAACAAATTGTACAAAAATAAACTAGTTTGCTACAGATTGTGTCTGTCTGCGTGTTTTTGTTAAAATCAATGGAAGCAATGGGGTAAAGTAAGTAATGGCTGGCTTAGTAAGTATTGACTACATTTTGAGCTGTCAAAATGGTCTCCACCAACCCGACAGTGCTTTATTGTTGAGTTGCAAATTGATATTAAAAAAAAACGGGGTCACGACAGGAATATTTTACCTAGTTAATTATACATCGCTCTGGCCTTATATCGGTGGTTTTTCTACGGGGACTCCGGCTTTCTTGCACCACCAAAACCTGGC
>NW_018443428.1:0-312 GCF_002113885.1 Mizuhopecten yessoensis
ATGAAGCGTAAAATGAACCTCGATTTCCCTTTTTGTACTTTTTATCTCTTCCACCTGACCATGAGTAAGCCATATTCTTTTCGCTCCTGGCATACCTTTGCAGTCTTTGCTGTCAAATACATACGAATGTTTAACACATAAGTAATCCAAGCATGCGACGTATTTCAGTTCGTCAGTTGATTCATCAGTTTCAGCTTCGTTCAAAAGAAAATCTAGAGATTTAACACTGTATATAATGTTTCTTTCCTCACAGAAATTCTTTGTCAGTACAAACGATCCTTTGTTATCATTGAACTTTACCGGAAGGTCATT
>NW_018443429.1:0-312 GCF_002113885.1 Mizuhopecten yessoensis
AAAAAAGATAATATCGGAATATATATTAATGTTCCAAATGTCGTGCCGTTGAGTGAAACCGTAATACACAATACAATTTGATATTCTTTATTGAATTTGTTAAATATACAGTTGTTTTAAATATCAAATACAACAAATCAAATGGTGATTTCGAGGTTATGTAAAAACGGTGTCGGAACTTCATCCTCCAGGCAATTTTGTAACTGGCGACCTTCAAAGATACTCACGGGAATGCAAAGCATGCATGGATCCATTCATATCCAATGAACATGGATATTGCAAAGCTTTTCATCTGTTCATGGCTAATGTGTA
>NW_018443430.1:0-312 GCF_002113885.1 Mizuhopecten yessoensis
TAAGCACATCACTGATATAACTGTTTTTTTCTGGGTGTTAAATAGCAACTGTTTATCTCGTTGTCATACGTTGTGATGTGTAAATCTTCGTGTTTCTCTATTAAAAACGGGATAGATTGGTCCGTTAATGTGACAGATTCCTATGTCAGCGCTGAAATAAACTGAAATGACACCATGAATCTCTAGACGAAGAGTTTCTTATGCGCTTTTTTGACATTCTTAAACGCTGCTTGTAATGATGTGTGAAGGTTTTCAGATACCGTTATCTTGTTTCTTGGGGAAAACAGATTTTACGGAAGATCGTGGGTTTCT
>NW_018443431.1:0-312 GCF_002113885.1 Mizuhopecten yessoensis
CCTGTAATCTCTAACATTGTGTCTAACAAACCCACGTATAGTGGTGGGCTCAGTAAGCAGGATAATCTGCATGCATCGGATCAGATATCCGACCGGATACATCAGCTATATGCTAATCTGTTCCCTGTATGGTAGATCAATGATCCGTTATCAACGATTCTGTTAGGCTTGTTACAGCCAATGGCATAATATGGTATAACGGATTAAATGACAAATGTCAAACTGTCCATGTTGTAAAGGTCACTGACAGAGGAACTCGATTTAAAAAATAAACAATTGTCCAAATTCAACCCCAAAAAAGGATCTGCAAGT
>NW_018443432.1:0-312 GCF_002113885.1 Mizuhopecten yessoensis
ATTTATATTTTGTACGAATAGAGAGTTGTGTTTTCCTTCCAAACCTTTGATTGAACTGAACTGAAGAAAAGTACTACTTGTTGTGGATAAACGCATGAGTGCATGCTCCTGAGTTTTCGCGGAGGTGAAATTCCTGTTTTTTTCATCAAAGAGTATTTGTAATTTGATAAGTCTTACATACTAAAGGAAATACTGGAAAAGCCGTCTCATTTACTGCTTTATATGCACACAGTTAGCGCGTTATGACGTCATTTGCTCATTTGCAGGTAAATGATATCGGCTGTAGTTAAATATCCATTGTTACCATAAAAT
>NW_018443433.1:0-312 GCF_002113885.1 Mizuhopecten yessoensis
TAGATTGTGTATATTTAGTGAAAGTTACAAACACATTTGTTTTAATTACAGGTTCATCACCAGCCAAGCAGCAAAGGCCAGAAGATCAAGGCCAGCAACAGTCTACAGGTTTGTGATCAGCACATGTTCAGTGGAATTTAAAAATGTAAAGTTGTATGAATACTATATCTGTAGAGGGATGTACATGTACACACAAGTATAAGAACATATTTGCAGTGACGCCCACGCATTGAAAGGACTACGTAACAGTGGAAACATTACGATCACAGATAAAACAGGATTTCAGATCATGCTTTATGTTATCACCATACA
>NW_018443434.1:0-312 GCF_002113885.1 Mizuhopecten yessoensis
TAAGTGAAATAGCATTATAAAATTGACGTCAGATCCGCGCTTTCACCAGGAGGCATATACACTAACAAACCCGTCTCCGGAACGCATACACAGAGGCGTTCTGAAATGACCTTAGCTGTTGTTAGGACGTTAGACCATGTACAACCAACAGCTAGAATATATTTTACTAGTGACATCGTTAAAACATGTTTTTAAAACAGTGTATTTCAAAAACTTCTTCATAGTATATCAAAGTAATTCAAGATCTTAATTTATGCTAATGATACATTTGATTTCATTGATGCTAATGATGCATTTAATTACCTAGAAACC
>NW_018443435.1:0-312 GCF_002113885.1 Mizuhopecten yessoensis
GATCCCCCCCCCCCCCTCTATATTTGCAATATATTATATTTAATGAGAAT
Source organism: Mizuhopecten yessoensis (assembly GCF_002113885.1). Taxonomy (NCBI): domain Eukaryota; kingdom Metazoa; phylum Mollusca; class Bivalvia; order Pectinida; family Pectinidae; genus Mizuhopecten; species Mizuhopecten yessoensis. Next base: position 51 of record NW_018443435.1, read on the forward strand.
ATTTTGCTATGATTGCTACATATTTGGGTGAGCAATACAGGCCCTCTGGGCCAGATGTCTGTCTATTTGATGGTGTGTCTGTTTGAAAAGTTATATCGGGTAATTTTTTTACTAACAAAAAATCTTTGTATAACAGAAGAGAATGATTTACCAGTGGAGATCCTGCAGATGGACCAGCAGTCCATACAGCTCTATCGAAAGTGTTTGGAGGAAAAGGAGGAGGAAGACTATCGTTTACGGGTGATTGTTATCGGTCAAACAG
>NW_018443436.1:0-312 GCF_002113885.1 Mizuhopecten yessoensis
ACCACTGTGGACCATAATGGACTCCTCCAGATCAATGTATGGTAGAGTTTACTAAAGCTACATAGGGGTGAAAGGAATTATACACAGATTATATATTTGCCTTCTAACTTGATCTGAGTACTTCAATATTATTTAAGCCTTAGGCGTACCCTAATAAATATGTTTTTATGTTTACACTGTCTTGCACTTTTTTCCAAATTAATTCAATATTTCTTATCAAACAATTTCAAAATAATATCTCAAACCCAAACCAGGGCTAGAAATTGATTTTAACTCATTCACCCCTGAAATTTCAAAATGAACTATTCCAAC
>NW_018443437.1:0-312 GCF_002113885.1 Mizuhopecten yessoensis
GCTATTTCGTGATGACATTACAGTTATGAAGTTTATTATCGCAGTTCACTTTAACGCTTGTCATATTATTCTGCGAATCACGTTTTCGCGATCACGTTATTGAACTGCGAAATTGTTTAATATATCATCCCCAATATAGCAATGAAGCAAAAGAGTAAAGGTCAACCCTTCGTAACATTCCAAATGTACAACATTTGGCAGAAACAAAAAAAATAATGTTCAACTACCGGTAGTATAATTGTAAAACTGTGCCAGAATAAGTTTGAGCTGATATTATTTACCTTCAAGGTTACAGCTAACTTACAAAAACTG
>NW_018443438.1:0-312 GCF_002113885.1 Mizuhopecten yessoensis
ATCGAGCAATGACGTCACTTTTGAAGTCCGCCAAAGTGTAAACAATCGCGGAATTCTCTCCTGGAGTTTCGCGGAATAATGATGTTTCCGACAGTTAAACATGTACAAAACCATAATACATCGCTTATGGAAGCTACGAAGGATCTAGGCATACTTCTTTTACATTTAAAGGTAAGCTAATGGGTCTGAAATCGTGTATGAATCGAAGTTGACGAATCTCGCCATTTTGAACGGAATGTTCGAAATTTCTCTTACAAATATGTATTTACGTCAAACCAACTCATGTCTTATAACATGGGTGAAATCTACATA
>NW_018443439.1:0-312 GCF_002113885.1 Mizuhopecten yessoensis
AGTACATACCTGTATACATTGTATATATGTTTTTACTTTGCAGCATCTAAATGTGGCCAACAAGAGTGATTAATATAAGTTGAAATAACTAGTTTTCATAATTGTTCTAAAATAAATAAAGTTTATATTTTCATTTTTATATACTACCGAGGGGAAAATAACACTTTTAAATGGCATTTTTGGGCTGTTCTTACAGTTGAAATCATCAGATCTTAGAAAAAAAAGCAATTTTAAAGCTAATTCACTGGTTGAAAATGCTCAAATTTAGGGAGTCTCCCTCCAAAATAGGGAGGGTTGGCAAGTATGAAATGT
>NW_018443440.1:0-312 GCF_002113885.1 Mizuhopecten yessoensis
CCCATGTCGTTCAATATCTTATAGCACACTCATGTCGTTCTCACTGATAAATGTCGTGCAATACTTTACAGTACACTCATGAGGTATCAAAAACCCATAACGCTCAACATCTGACAGCACACTCAAGAAGTTCTCACTAACCCATGTCGTTTAATATCTTACAGAAGACTCATGTCATTCACACTGACCAATGTCGTGTAAAATCTTAAGGCACTCATGACGTTATCATAATTCCATGGCGTTCGATTTCTTATAGCACACTCCTGACGTTATCAACAACCCATGACGTTTAATATCTTACAACAGACTCAT
>NW_018443441.1:0-312 GCF_002113885.1 Mizuhopecten yessoensis
GATATAGGATATCTAACAGTGTCTTCAGCAATACTATATATATTTCACGAGTGTGGCTAATACGTTGTTACATTTCTTCATTTGAGCGCAGGAATACATGTTAGACATTCTGTTAATCACATTTGTTTTACGAAAAGCGCCTCCGGAACGGGAAGCGACACATCAATCTGACAACACTTGTTCTGGATCCTCTTACCAAAAGCAACCATTGCGTTTTAAAATAATATTAGAAGCTCAGATTTTGTTCTAGGTATATTTTATTCAGGACAAGTAAAACTGGAAGGAAGGATAATTGATATCCTTTTTTGGATA
>NW_018443442.1:0-312 GCF_002113885.1 Mizuhopecten yessoensis
TTGTGCCCAATCCTTTTGTATCAATAAAATATGTTTAAACTAATAGCCATTGTGTGGAAATGCATTGTAAATTTTGAAATAAAGCATGCTAAGAATTCACGAAAATAAAAAAAAAATACATTAAGATAAAATGAATTGCCTACCGACCTTCCCTATTTTTTCAGGTATGAAACAAACCTTTGTTTTGCCTAGTCCTTGCTATTTAATTTACTACCTTTGGCTGAGATTTATAGGAAGTTTAGTTAGTTTACTGTCAGACTATTTTTCTCTGATATACTTTTAACCATTATACATCGTTACTCGTATTTCACG
>NW_018443443.1:0-312 GCF_002113885.1 Mizuhopecten yessoensis
TGGTTAATGGGAATATACACGGATATAAAAGCTCTCTATGCCAGTTTATTATAAACCGTATTTTATTTCGTAACTTGCAGTTACAATATACAGACCATATAATTATTGCACACATGAACTAGGATCCAGAAACAAGTTATTAAACTTATATCAATATGTTTCCTCAGCAGAAAAAAACATGGATAACAGAGACTTGAAGTAAAAGAAAGAGGAGAAAAAATCGGAAAAGCAGAAAGAATAGCATTTGCCAATGTACAAAACGTTAATCTATGTAAATGTCACTGATGTCATAACGGATTTATAACAGTGGAA
>NW_018443444.1:0-312 GCF_002113885.1 Mizuhopecten yessoensis
ACAGATTCTTTTTTAAAAGATTAGAAAAGAAATACTGTTGGTTTGTTTTCATTATATCTTAATATAACATTTATTGTTTTAGGAACATTTACACTATCTTATTGACACTGTCTTTCGTCCCGTTGAAAATAAGAAAATATTTGATCAAGCTAGCGATTGCTCAGGTAGTTTTTACACAAGACTAATCACATAGCTAGTCGTGGAGATTCAAGTTTGCTATGACATATTCCAGAGGCAGAGGGAAATTAAGTAAGCGTTACTCATAGAGTATCACGGATTTCCTTGTACATGGAAGCATCAGCGGTATTAATA
>NW_018443445.1:0-312 GCF_002113885.1 Mizuhopecten yessoensis
AAAGTCATGTAAATAAACAAGTATGGTTTTAGTCTATGACCTGTAATAGCTGTATCACGACCTACCCGTGCTTGGGATCATTATAGTGTTAACAGATTGCTAGTACTTGAGGGGATACCTACCAACATTTACCCAATTGACAATGTGTTGTTTCCTGGTGAAACTAATTTCATTATTAAATACAGATCTAGAGGAACTTATGATATTCCACATCAACTTCTTTCATTACTGATAGGTTAATTCCTTCGTTTGATATTGTATTAATTAGTTTTCAATTCACTTTATTCTCCGTTATTGTTATTGACATTAAGA
>NW_018443446.1:0-312 GCF_002113885.1 Mizuhopecten yessoensis
AGACTGACTACAAGTCCCCTAGCTATAGTGACTACCAGTTACCTAACCAGACTGACTTCAAGTCTCCTAGCTAGACTGACTCCCAGTACCCTAGTTAGACTGACAACCAGTCCACTAGCCTGACTGAATACTAGTCTATTGATAGACTGACTATCAGTACCCTAGCTAGACTGACTAACATTTCCATAGCTAGACTAAATACTAGTCCCCTAGCTAGACTGACTACCAGTACACTAGCCTGACTGAATACTCGTCTCCTAACTAGAATGATTACAAGTCATCTAGCTAGTCTGTCTAACAGTAAACTAGCTA
>NW_018443447.1:0-312 GCF_002113885.1 Mizuhopecten yessoensis
GCTTTCTAGGTGTATACATCATTATAAATATGTCCAAGTGTGTACATCACTATACATATGATCAGGTTTGTACATCATTATCCATCTATCCATGTGTGTACATCATTATCCATATGTCCAGGTGTAACCATCAGTATGCATCTGTTTAGGTATGTACATCATTATACATATGTCGAAGTATGTACATCATTTTACATCTGTCCAGCTGTGTACAGTATTCAACATATGTCCAGGTGTGTAAATCATAATACATCTGTTTATGTCCGTACATTACTGTACATCTGTCAAGGTATGTACATCTCTATTCATCTG
>NW_018443448.1:0-312 GCF_002113885.1 Mizuhopecten yessoensis
AGAGGAATAGTAACACGATCTAACAGCGTACTTATATACATTTTAGGAGGAATAGTAACACAATCTGACAGCGTACTTATACACATGTTCAGAGGATAGTAATACAATCTAACAGAGTGCTTATATACATTTTAAGAGGAATAATAACACGACCTGAAAGCGTTCTTATATACATATTAAGAGGAATCGTAACACGATCAGACAGAATATTTATACACATGTTAAGAGGATAGTACATTGTAACACGAGCTGGCAGCGTACTTATACACATTTTAAGAGGAATATCAACACGATCTGATAGCGTATTTATAC
>NW_018443449.1:0-312 GCF_002113885.1 Mizuhopecten yessoensis
ATATAAGGAAGCTACCAGCCAAATATCATGACTCTATGCCTTCTGATTCTTCAGAAGAAGTCGTTTTAAGGAAAGTTGACGGACGCGGGGACAGACGCCGGACGACAGACGGACGGACGAGAGACGGACGGACGGACGGACGACGCGCCATGGCATGAGCTAATAAGTGTCATTGTATAAATTCTATCCCTTTTCAAAAAGTTACGATTTTTTTCAAGGTAGACAACTCTCATCAGGATCAAATTATTGTAAAATGTAAAGTAAATGAATTATAAAGACTTTGTGTGTATTTGGTTCAAATTTTCACTCTTT
>NW_018443450.1:0-312 GCF_002113885.1 Mizuhopecten yessoensis
TCCTTTCGCCGTCGTTAAACGGCAAAATTCGTGACCAGTTACTAAGCCCGTCTATTTTTCCTATTATTTTGCATATACACATATGTTATATGCTTACGATGTATTCGATGATGCTCATAAGAGTGCTCTGTTGGTTTTGTTTATGCCATAGTATTAAATGGTTATTATGGAACTATGGACTCTATTTTGTATCTGTTTGATTATCATAAGCGAATTGGGTTTTCAGACTTTTATCCTTTGTATGATATTTCGGCGCTAACAAAATTAGTTAAGATGAAAATTATCAGTTCTAACTCAGCAAATACTATGTAG
>NW_018443451.1:0-312 GCF_002113885.1 Mizuhopecten yessoensis
GTAATTGCCTTATTATGAAATAAAATTACATATATCAGTTAATGTTTACGTTATATTACCTGTTGAAGAAGACGTGCACTGTACATTTACGGATGACCATTGTCCATCCGATAGGCATGTGGCAGTTGAACCCCCACTAGAGTAATAGCAATCATCACATGTATATTCGATGATATCGCCAACAGTCCTCTTATCAAACGTCACATTGGCATGTAGCACGGCAGTCGGCACTGGACAGTCTGGAACACAAACGTGTAAAATAGTACATTGAATAGTTTTACAGTACCAGAACATCTTTTAACGTTCTCTTCT
>NW_018443452.1:0-312 GCF_002113885.1 Mizuhopecten yessoensis
ACAAAGACCGACACAACTAAATATAGGTCACACAAAGACCGACACACCAAACAGTAATTCACCAACAGACCGATACAAAAAACAATATGTCACAGAGGGACCGGCACAACAAACAATAGGTCACACAGGGACCGGCACAACAAACAATAGGTCACACAAAGACAGACACGTCACAAAATAGGTCATATAAGGACCAACACACCAAACAATAGGCCACACAAAGACCAACACGTCAAACCATAGGTCACACAGAGACCGACACACCAAACAATAGGTCACACAAAGACCTACACACCAAACAATAGGTCACAC
>NW_018443453.1:0-312 GCF_002113885.1 Mizuhopecten yessoensis
TTGATGTGTGTCGTAGAGGTTGGTGGTGACGTGGCCATTATTGTCGCATTGGAAATAACTGTCAGGGTGTGGAGCTAGATAAGAGGAGGGGGATAAAACAATGATATGAGAAAAAATGAATAGTAGGATGGGTCGCAGCTTGTTAAAATAATAATAAGAAAAGTTTGGAATTTAAACTTTCACATAAATGATTATAAAACCTCAATGCCGTCAATTTTGGCTGCCACGTAGGAAGGGACGAGATAAAAGGAGAAGAGAACAGATGCTGATGAAGTTAAGATAAAACAGGCGACTGTTTCAGAAGGCTATTAT
>NW_018443454.1:0-312 GCF_002113885.1 Mizuhopecten yessoensis
TTCATCTAGACTATACCGTATACTGTACAATAAGGTAGATATAGATAGTACCGTATACTGTACAATTGTGTACATATAGACAGTACCGTGTACTGTACAATAAGGCACATATAGACTGTACCGTATACTGTACAATAAGGTACATCTAGACAGTACCTTTTGCTGTACAATAAGGTACATATAGATAGTACCGTGTATTGTACAATAGGGCATATATAGATAGTACCGTGTATACTTTACAATAAAGTACATATAGACAGTACCGTATACTGTACAATAAGGTTCATCTAGACTATACCGTATACTGTACAA
>NW_018443455.1:0-312 GCF_002113885.1 Mizuhopecten yessoensis
GTTAAAAACTTTAAACAACAACATCCTAAGAACCATTTGGACTAGCAGTGCGAATACTTTTCTTAATTACAGTAATGAGGTAAAAGGTCATCTTTAAGTGCTAACTGGTTTTAATTAATGTACTCTTTCCTTAAACAAATTTCAAATTAAAATAATACCAGGTGAGCTATCAAGGCCCCTGGGCCTCTTGTATTATCTTAATAAGTGCTCGATTTATGTAAATTTTTAGGTCACCTGAGACAAAGTCAAAAGTGACCTATTGCGATTGCCTTTTGTCCGGCGGCGTCCGTCGTCCGTCGTGCGTCCGTAAAC
>NW_018443456.1:0-312 GCF_002113885.1 Mizuhopecten yessoensis
AGCATGCACACGTACCTGACGTGTATATATATAACAATGAAATCAAAATCAGACTAACTCACAGTTTCTTCTTAAATTCCCATCAGAAGGCAAATTGGAATTAACAAACTTTGAAAAATAACATATCTTTAGTTTGATCTTTACCTTTTTATCTTTATAGTGCCATGCCATGATATAAGATTTTTCTGGAATTTTAGCTTTTCTTAACTTGTTTGTATAAAACGAAGAAGAAAATGACTTTATTGATGTCGTGGTATAGAGAAACTTTTCATAAAAATACAAAATTATAGGAAAATTTACCACAATTACCCA
>NW_018443457.1:0-312 GCF_002113885.1 Mizuhopecten yessoensis
ACATGCGCATTTGGGATTAACTAACACACATCATAGTACCGCAGTAAAAGTAAAAACGTTTTGTGGCTATAGATCCTTGGTCAGAGAAATCGAATGTTGTAAAACGGAAACTTCTCGCATGTTTTCGGAAATGTTTGCGGTGTGATTTTTCAAACATCTAACGGTGTGGATATTTTCGCATCGACAACATATCTTTTCATATATCAACGGCATATATTGTGAGAACGTAATATACATTAGTATGTAATCTATTGTATACATAATCTTTATAATATATCCATCAATACTCGCATATCGAAATGTTCGCGCTAA
>NW_018443458.1:0-312 GCF_002113885.1 Mizuhopecten yessoensis
TCACACAGCCAACCCCTACCCTTCATACACAGACAAGCTAGCCCCACATCACTCAGCTCTTTCACTTCATTACACATCCAACCTCTATCTTTCATCACTCAGCAAACTCAATACCTCTTCACTAAGCCAGCCCCTAAACTTCATTCCTAAACCAATCCATACCCTTTATCACTCACCCAACAACTGGTCTTCATTACTCAGCCAATCGCTACATTTCATACCTAAGCCAACATCTACCCTTCATGTCCCAGCCCACCCTTTCAAATTATCACTCAGCCAACCAACATTGCAAGATCAGTTCATCGGAAAGTC
>NW_018443459.1:0-312 GCF_002113885.1 Mizuhopecten yessoensis
TTTTTTTTAAAGATAAGATTTGAAACGTGATTTACCATACACATTTTGAACGGGTAACATTGATTCATATAACCTGCCTTTAACCTGAATAGTGAACTGTGATACTGTATAAAGAGATGTATCATTATACTGCAATGGCAATTACATGGTTTCATAAGTTATGTAACAATATCATCCCCTGTTTTATTTCGTATTTCATGGTATATGTAACTATGACGTCACAGATTGTGACGTCAAAATCGTATACTACTTACGAAGCTGTTAAGTTTTTTGAATTATTACTAAACGTTTCCTTTTAAAGAGGATACTTAC
>NW_018443460.1:0-312 GCF_002113885.1 Mizuhopecten yessoensis
CATTTGGGCCAACTAGAATGATTTATCTTAGTTGGAAAGCTTGTTTCGCCAATGTTGTAAAATAAAAATTATATATATAAATATTTTTATCTCATTTTTGTGTGGACAAACAAATTTCTGAGTGGAGATCGTGATTTTTTGGGGACATATTATCTCATTTTTTTGTGAGGACATATTATCTCATTTTTTTGTGAGGACAACTTAATTGTGAAGAGAAATAGTCATCATGGGGATATTCTATCTCATTTTTGTGAGGACAGCCCAATTTTTTTGTCAGGTTGGGTACATTATGTCTGATTTTAATATTTTTTT
>NW_018443461.1:0-312 GCF_002113885.1 Mizuhopecten yessoensis
TAGCGAGGTTAATAGTTTAAGATATTTATTCATAACATAAACAGCATTTTTGTCGATTTCATTTCAGCTTTAACCGGCTCTCCGTAATTATAAATGCACCGTACTAACTTCTAGGGCAGTTATTTTCTCCTTTCAATACTTCCCACCTGCAGTAATCATTTGGCAACTTTGCGCTTCGTAGCTGACGCGGTAACGATCCGTGCTTCCCACGGCCAGTCATTTTGTCTACAATGAAATGGTGTGATATACGCATGCTCTAGTAGAGGAAAATCGCTGAACAAAACGTTGGTCAGACAGGTAAAAATCACGATG
>NW_018443462.1:0-312 GCF_002113885.1 Mizuhopecten yessoensis
ATACAGCCATTGCCATAACAGTGTCCATACAGCCACTGTACTAATAGTGTCCATACAGCCACTGTAATAACAGTGTCCCTACATCTATTGTAATAACAGTGTCCATACAGCCACTGTGATAACAGTGTCCCTACATCTATTGTAATAACCGTGTCCATAAAGCCACTGTGATAACAGTGTCCATACAGCTATTGTAATGACAGTGTCCATACAGACACTGTGATAACAGTGTCCATACATCTATTGTAATGACAGTGTCCATACATATATTGTAATAACAGTGTCCGCACATCTATTGTAATAACAGTGTCC
>NW_018443463.1:0-312 GCF_002113885.1 Mizuhopecten yessoensis
GATTGAGTGTTTGAGTTAAGCATTGGTATATATACATACCCAAAATGTAAAGAACTCAAATAACTTACTTGAGGTGCAATTTGAACAAATACTTGCTAAAGTGATGTATTCACAATTTCATGAACACAGCATCAATTCGCATAACCAAATTAAACCTAACAAGTTGTGTTATGAATTTATTTCTCTGTTTATTTACTTTCTTCTTTTTATTATCAATAAAACTATGGTTTGTCCTCAATTGAGTTTCAGTTAAGTAGACCAGTGCATCTCATACAGGTCGCGCTGATGTAGAAGATCATACTGAGAAATATA
>NW_018443464.1:0-312 GCF_002113885.1 Mizuhopecten yessoensis
TGGTCCAACTGTTTTATCCATCGCTCTAACCGATTGAGCTACCTGATCAATAGAAGTGTCCTGGTCCAACTGTGCTACAATTAATGAAAAATAACGAAATTGTTATTTCCAACCCTTACCACAAAGCATCAGCACACATGCATAGTTTGGCACCGAACAATTCAAATAACCACTACTAAATAATAGTATTACTGACAGCCAAACTTTCTCCTCCACTTTTAACCTCACCCAACACATTTAAAGTTAAGCCCATCAGGGGCTGCGGTAGCCAAGTGGTTAAGGCGTCTGACATTCTGCTACCACTTGCCCTCC
>NW_018443465.1:0-312 GCF_002113885.1 Mizuhopecten yessoensis
GCTTTATATCTTCTGTCTCAGGGTGTCAAACCTGACAAGGACACAAATCGGTTAAAAAAGCTACACAAGTAGAAAGTTTTTACATACATGAATGATATGAGATGAAACTTGACTTGTTAAACAATGTATGTTCACATGGCTTTGTTGAGTGTGCTTTGTATCTTCTGTCTCACGGTGTAAAACCTGACAAGGACACACATTGGTTAGGGAGTATAAGCATGATAATGTATGGTATTTTAGGAGTTTGATGATACAGATATGGGTGTACTGAAGAAAGTTTTTATATACATGAATGATGAGATGAAACTTGAC
>NW_018443466.1:0-312 GCF_002113885.1 Mizuhopecten yessoensis
ATAGGAATTGCATACATATTGACGTCTGTCTAGACCTATGGACATACAGCTAGTTTCTGTTATTTATCTCAGGTAATTTCGATTGGTTTTTGTCTGTCATTTTCGATGTGTCGCAATGGAAATTGCATAAAGTTATTTGCAAAGTCCGACAGGAGGACGTTCGGTTGACATAATTGCAAACATTGGTAATGGGAAGGCAGTATGAGTTATACAATAGCTCATTAAAGGGAGCGAAAAAGTATCAGACATGGACGTGATAAGCCAATCAAAGTTTAGAGTTGTACGAAAATAGTAGCACGTAAACATGACACT
>NW_018443467.1:0-312 GCF_002113885.1 Mizuhopecten yessoensis
AACTCAAATTGCATTATGGGATCTCCGGATTCACACAACAGAACCGATTTATTTTCTTGGATGTCTGGTTATCCCGACTTACTCAATTCCACCGTTGCTCTCCCCGGCAACACAGAGTACAAAGGTGGATATGATGCGATAGACATGTTCTCAAGCTTAGAAAAGATTTGTGACGTACTCGCTTCAACAGGCATGTTGCCAGGCAACACAGAGTACCATTCCATACTCAACTCGACATGTCTTCTACCAGGTGGTACTATACAAAACGGCTCACTGAATACTACCGGTACGCTATCAGACGTTTCCGGAAGT
>NW_018443468.1:0-312 GCF_002113885.1 Mizuhopecten yessoensis
TGTATAGGAACATACAAAATGTATGCTGGGTGAGACGACACCCCCAAATCCCATCCTGCGTCCAACCCCGATTCTGAATGGGGCTCACATGAATATTACTTGCCCCTTACGATAATACATTAGAACCGTTTGGCGATATCAGGAATTATAAATACGTTGAGAGACACGAACGCCAGTACATCGAGATTTGAAATAGCTGATAAATTACCAGAAAATGTACGTATATAAATGACAGTCCCCTTTCGGTCTAGGTTTATTTTATCAAAACACAAATATTACGAAAACTGTTACCATCATAGATGTCCACCGAAT
>NW_018443469.1:0-312 GCF_002113885.1 Mizuhopecten yessoensis
ATTTTCAAGAATGTAGTGATGTTAATGTTATAGTCTTTTCGTTGTTGTTTTCATTTAGGTAAATGTTCTAATTCTATGACAAAACAGACAAAGTGTATGCCTTCTCTGATCAAGGACTGAAAACAAGTGTTGGGGTCGAAATGAGAGAGAGAAATAAAGAAAAAGAGAATTAAAAGAATGAAAAGATATTATTAATACTAATAAATGAAACATGTACCGGGCACAACAAGATAAAGCAGCAAAGGTTCTGGACACTATTTGGTAATTACGTTATCTTCTGAGAGAGAGGATACAATACATGATTCGCACAAA
>NW_018443470.1:0-312 GCF_002113885.1 Mizuhopecten yessoensis
CCACATGGACCCCACCGTTTGAATCCACCGGCCGCAAAAACTTTGACAACATTAAATTTAGAATAATTCCAGCAAACACGGTCCCACAGAAGAGTACTGAACAAGAACCAATTTGTATAGACACTTTAGCAGAGGACTTATATCTCTCAGACTCTGAAGATGAAATAATTAATACCTATAGTGACAATTTATATGTAAATGAAAATCAGAATTCCTTGAATGATAGTTTTAGCAGTGTGGCCACTGATGTACAGGATGAACTTCCCACTATTTTACAACACCGTAAAATCAGTGTACACAGTGTGTACGGCA
>NW_018443471.1:0-312 GCF_002113885.1 Mizuhopecten yessoensis
GGGTCACTCCCATATATCCGGTACCAGATATACTCCTCCCATATATCAGGTATATACACTTCCAGATAATCAGGTATATATACCTCCCATACATCAGTTATACACCTCCTATACATCAGGTATATACCTCCTATACCTCAGGTATACAACTCCCATACATCAGGTATATACACCTCCTATACATCAGGTTTACACCTTCTTTACATCAGGTATACACCTCCCATACATCAGGTTTACCTAGACATCGGGTATATACATCAGGTATACACCTCACATACATCAGGTTTACACCTCTTATACATCAGGTATATA
>NW_018443472.1:0-312 GCF_002113885.1 Mizuhopecten yessoensis
CTCTTAACTGTAGCTTCTTACCAATCATGCTATTTAAATATACAATGTAATTTATTGCAAAAAATATAAATGATAACAGTCAGGGATCAATCCAGAATTGATTCACCACCGTTGAAGGGTGGTTTCCCCTACAGAAGAAATTGCCCCTGTTCTTTAACTTTCCCCCGTGTGAATCAAAATTCCCCTATTTCAACAAGTAAATTACGGGGTTTTTTTCTTCAAAGTTCAACAGTTAAAAAGCATAATACTGCCAGTGTTTTAAAAGAGGCATGGTATTTCAATATTTCTGTTAAAGCAGCACTCTATGTAAAA
>NW_018443473.1:0-312 GCF_002113885.1 Mizuhopecten yessoensis
TTGTTCTTGTAACGTATCTGTTCACACAATTTGAACAAGTAACTTATATAAAAAACGTTTATATTGAAAACAACATCACAAAAGATCAAGACGTAATTAAACATCAAGGCGGCTTTAACTTATACTACAAAAAGTGTTTACGCTAGCGTACATATCACTGTTTTTTACTTCCATTCAAAACTTGAACAGATACGTTACCATTCCAATAGATACGTTACACATTATATTGTTCAAGTGTTACACTCATGCTACTTTACATTATCACTCAAACAAACTTTAAATCGATGTAATGGTCACTTGTGATCAAATATA
>NW_018443474.1:0-312 GCF_002113885.1 Mizuhopecten yessoensis
ATGTTCACTGTGGGTACAGAGACCCCGGGAAACGTTAAGATGTCGGTTTTGGGTACAGAGTCCACGGGAAATGTGCAGATGTGGACTGTTGGTTCAAAGACCACGGGAAATGTGTGGATGTCGGCTATGGCTACTGAGACCCCGGGAAATGTGTAGATGTCGAATGTGGGTACAGACACCACGAGAAATGTATAGAAGTCGGCTGTGGGTACAGAGACCACGGGATTGTGTAATTGTCGACTGTGAGTACAGAGACCACGGGAAATATGTAGAAGTCGACTGTATGTACAAAGACCCCGGGAAATGTGTAGA
>NW_018443475.1:0-312 GCF_002113885.1 Mizuhopecten yessoensis
AATACTGGTGTAACACTGACATAATACTGGTGTAACACTGACATATTACTTGTGTAACACTGACATAATACTGGTGTAACACTGGCACAATATTGGTGTAACACTGATATAATACTGGTGTAACACTGATATAATACTGGTGTAACACTGAAATAATACTGGTGTAACATTGACATAATACTGGTGTAACACTGACATAATACTGGTGTAAAACCGACATAATACTGGTATAACACTGACACAATACTGGTGTAACACTGATATAATACTGGTATAACACTGACATAATACTGGTGTAACACTGAAATAATA
>NW_018443476.1:0-312 GCF_002113885.1 Mizuhopecten yessoensis
TCACATAGAAACACTAATTGGTTGTGAAACAAGAACTTTTCATAATGAAGTAGTTCCTATTAAATAATTATACAAAGAGTCATGTTATCCCGCCGAGGAGTTCTATTTCTTCCAGTATTCCGGACCCTCCCATGATTACTTTGAAACTTGAGTTATGAAATTTTCAAAGAGAATATGAACAGGAGAATTATGTCTCCAAGCTTGTCAGTTTTGGTAATAATAATTATATAATAATAACAAATATTAATTTGAGGTTCTTATATACCGCTTTATCACAACACATCGCAAAGCGGTTCACAAATTATGGTCTAT
>NW_018443477.1:0-312 GCF_002113885.1 Mizuhopecten yessoensis
TGAAAAGAAGAAAAATAGTGTTGTTCACTGCATATTTTCTAAATTAACCCATAAATCGATGTAGATTCACTGAAACAATATTGTCCTAGCAACCACGGCTACCTTAGTTACCATCGTAGCAACCCGATTCGAATGTGTTTTTTTACTTTGCATAGCATTTGAACATTACTTACGAAGTAAATATAAGGATTGACCTTCATTTTGACGGCGTATACGGTAATATGAACGCAGTTGACAACGGAAATGTTCGTTATGGAGCGCTAACAAGCACCATAGAATATGTTCGTTGCCAACTGCGTTCATACTACCGTA
>NW_018443478.1:0-312 GCF_002113885.1 Mizuhopecten yessoensis
TGTTTAAATGTTTTATACATATTTGACCCCTGTGACCTTGAAAAAAGATGAAAGTCATTCATTTGAACAAACTTGGTAGCCCTTCATTACTAGAGAAATATTGCATCGAGAATATTGTTGCATCGAAAATATCGCACCAGCCTAAATTAGTTACAATCTGTTTAACATCAAACAAGATGCCCAATGGGCTTGTATCACGCACCTGCTTCTAATGCATCTTTTAAGTCGATCTAGGTCATTTATGTGGATGTTAAGCTGATTACCACTTTATTCAAAGTGGGCTAGATTTATATATGATAAATACATTTTGAA
>NW_018443479.1:0-312 GCF_002113885.1 Mizuhopecten yessoensis
CAGCGCTGTTCAGAGAATGATGGAGGTAAGTCTTTTATGTGATAAGAAAGGTTATATATTTATATAGATGTGTCAGGTAATTTACAAATCATCCGTAATATCCGAAAATGCTTGTAATTGGCTTAACTTCCGTTAGGACCAACTGACAGTGACGTCGTTCAGAAAGTATACTTCCGATTTAAATACGACGGAGTTTTGTTTAAAAGATTTTGTATCTAGGAATGACACCGAAGAAAGTTTGTTCCCATTTTTGTTTCCTTTAATATTTTTTTTCTACACATTTTCAAACTACATAGCATGTTTATTCATGCT
>NW_018443480.1:0-312 GCF_002113885.1 Mizuhopecten yessoensis
CTGTTTTGCCGTTACAGGATTTTGAAGAAGATGTTTGCTTCTTGCGTTTTTAAACATTTTCCTATTGCATGCCTTTAGGTGTGGACTGGGCTGTTTTATTATACATGAGTGAGAAGCACAGCCATGGTATAAACTAGTTAGGGAAGGTGTATCATACTTATTCAAGTAAATTCAATTTTTTTATATTAAAATAGAAGTAGATATTATTGTCTAAAAAGAGGAACCACCATAAATTGATACATAAATAAGATTTTAATTTTGTACACTTCCATGTTGTACATGATTGTTTTAAACGTTCTGTCTTGTTACTTT
>NW_018443481.1:0-312 GCF_002113885.1 Mizuhopecten yessoensis
GTGCCTATCGTATTACGGGTGGTTATAGCTGCAGTTTGATGACAACGCAAATGCGCTTTATTAAGGATCCTGTTGTGACGTCAACGCACGGATGGACGTCCAGATCGCGGTCGGTTGGCAATTCTCCAAGTGTCCCTCAAACATCTGACAAGGCGATCTGTGGTGGAATAATTTACCCCAAAATAGCTTGACCCCTCTTACTTTATGTCAGTCGTACCATTACTAAAAGACAAGTTTGATTGCATTGAAATTTCGGAACGCGAAGTTTATCTGTCAAGTGTACCAACTGGCATTACAAGATGTATTTCCTTC
>NW_018443482.1:0-312 GCF_002113885.1 Mizuhopecten yessoensis
CTACGTTGAAGCTCACTTTCTGAGGTAAAATGGATACTGAAAGTAAAATACAACAACACATATCAATCTCAATACTTCATTTAAAATCGTGAGGAAATGGATTCATAAAGTCAACATATGGTTAATCAATAACCTAAAACATAAGTAGATTCATAACCCTGACATAAGGTCGATATAACACAACGTAAGTCTCCAATGAAGATAATAAGCCAATATAAAGTCAACATTTAGCAGCAAATTATTAATAAAAAATAACAACTCCAGAACAGTATGTATAAGAAACAGTTAAAAAAAAAAAAAAAAAAAGAAACC
>NW_018443483.1:0-312 GCF_002113885.1 Mizuhopecten yessoensis
TTTTGTCTCCATTGGACCCTTATGATACGTTTACCCATTTCACTCTATAGAGGCTGAGACGTTAAAATGGCCCTGAGTGGCCCTGGTGTCTGGTGTAACCTTATATATGATCATGACTTAGCTGTTGCTAAGGATCCTGAACGGCCAAAATAACCCCACAAAGAAAATGAGGTCACAAAGATGATTCAGAAAGTGTCCCCCTTCTCCCTGTTTCTCTTTTCACGCCTGGATAGAACCCTTGATTTTTCTCCAGTTTTCCTCCCAATTTAATAATAAGCACTTTAAAAAGTTGTCCAAGTCGATGGTTGTGAC
>NW_018443484.1:0-312 GCF_002113885.1 Mizuhopecten yessoensis
CAATAATGCCAATTTAAACACCTTGCACAATTAAAACTTACTCAAGTACATAATCTTTGATACGAATACACGATTAGTGAAATGTAATATTCATCAAAAGACAGACAGACAGTGCTGGTTTGTGGAGTTCTTAAGCCATAGACTATAATAAATGTGTTTCCATCGCTTGATATAGAATTGTCATTTTTTTGGAATAATCTACCACAAAGAGTAAATGCATCTTATCATGTTAGTCGTCTTCGGGCAATTTTGCATATGCCGTATTGAATTACGTATTAGTAGCTCAGTTTTTCATTCCTACTAGATAATTTC
>NW_018443485.1:0-312 GCF_002113885.1 Mizuhopecten yessoensis
TACGTAAACGTAGGTTCCGTGCTACTGTGGTATACGTCATACGGTAGTGTGTCGTTTTGTTTTGTGTGTTTTGCTTTCTACGGTTTCTGATGCTGAGTCGGTATGTACAGCATTACATGGCGTTCCACGACAACCAAAGCAGAAACATTCAATAATTTAAATAGTTCACACATCTTTCTGTATTACAGTTTAAGATATCAGATTACCAGGAACACTTTTTTTTTCAATTCATAAGTACTAACCTAGGCTGGTACGTATCGCGCGCTGATTAATTTACTCGTCGTATAATGCGCAACACGTTTATCAAATGGT
>NW_018443486.1:0-312 GCF_002113885.1 Mizuhopecten yessoensis
AGAAATAATAAAATAACTGATATTCCTTATACATATTGATAACGATAGACTGAAAACTGCTTACTTCCTTTTAAATATTTCAATAAATATTTTGGATACACATCAGTTATTATTTAAATACTCTCCTTATATCATACATGTATTACTTAACGTCTAAACATTTCGTTTCAAAATTGTATCCAATAGTAGTTAAATTTACTGAACATAAATTTTCATTTCTTCCAGCAAATGAATCTTACCAAATCCTGTTTCAGTGTTGGTAAACACAATTCTGAAACCTACCCAATCTAATCAATGTTTTACATATATGTT
>NW_018443487.1:0-312 GCF_002113885.1 Mizuhopecten yessoensis
ACACGCACAATATATAATTGGATTTGAACGACAATGTGATGAAAGCCCGTGCAATATTGCGCCAAACGTAACAGGGGGTGTATGCACGTGGTGAAATGTTTGTTTACAATTTATGCTTAGCCTAGGCCTAATCAGCTCTGTTTGTATAGCACAAAATATATTTTAATTATATAATAAAAAACAACATGATAATTATAGGAAAGTGTTGATGTTGAATGACATTGTATTTTGGATACAACAATAAATGTTCATATTATGACTGACAGAGAAATAGTGTGATATATTAGCTCAATTTATCTGAGAAGTAATAAT
>NW_018443488.1:0-312 GCF_002113885.1 Mizuhopecten yessoensis
TTGCAGTCTTTCATGATGATCCTGTCACGGGTACCAGTTTCTAAAGAATCCAATAGTCAGAATCATACTCTAGACTAACACTATTAAATATTTGCATTTTTCAATTTTAAACCTTTAATAATTACGCTTCAACTTGATGCGTTAGTTGTGTTCGAATCATTCTCTATAATGTGCAAGAGTACATGATTAGTTTAATTTTATTAATATAAACAGTGACTATTATTTTAAAAGTTTATAGTGTAGCTATTTATCACATTCCGTTGATGCAAAATGAAATTATTTCTACCCGTCTTTCGTGATTTCAGACATAAA
>NW_018443489.1:0-312 GCF_002113885.1 Mizuhopecten yessoensis
ATTGTAATTACTTAATTGTTAACATTGCAATAACTGGTTTAACAATATTACTGTTTGTTTATATTGTTACTACTTAATTGTTTATATAGTAACTTCTTTGTTTGTATTGTAATTACTTAATTGTTAACATAGTTATTACTTGTTTCTATTGTAATCACATAATTGTTAACATAAGTATTACCTGTTTGTATTGTAATTACTTAATTGTTAACATACTCATTACTTGTTTACATTGTAACTACTTAATTGTTCACCTAGTCATTACTTGTTTATATTGTAATTACTTAATGGTTAACATAGTTATTACTTGTT
>NW_018443490.1:0-313 GCF_002113885.1 Mizuhopecten yessoensis
TATTGCTTTAAGCGACTTCTCTGGAACTAAGAAGTGGATATCAACTTTATTTGACTGGAAGCATCCCTAGGTGGTGGGGATTTAAAATTGTACAAATGATGGGGCTGAGGGCGGGGGCAATATGGCCATATTGCTATAAACAACTTCTTCTGTAGAACTATGCCATGGATATTGATCATATTTGGTCGGCAGCATTCATGGGAGGCAGGGATTCAAAATTGTACAAATGGTGGGGCTGACCCCCTGGGCTAAGAGGTGGGGTCAAAATAAGTGTTTTACTTGGAAATGGTTGAGATCCCCACCATATAACCAT
>NW_018443491.1:0-313 GCF_002113885.1 Mizuhopecten yessoensis
TGGTAGTCCACACTGGAAACACAATGGTAGTCCACACTGCACACTCAATTGTAGTCCATACTGGAAACTCAATGGTAGTCCACACTGGAAACACAATGGTAGTCCACACTGGAAACTCAGTGGTAGTCCACACTGGAAACACAATGGTAGTCCACACTGGACACTCAGTGGTAGTCCACACTGGACACACAATGGTAGTCCATACTGGACACTCAATGGTAGTCCATACTGGACACTCAGTGGTAGTCCATACTGGAAACACAATGGGAGTCCACACTGGAAACACAATGGTAGTCCACACTGGAAACACAAT
>NW_018443492.1:0-313 GCF_002113885.1 Mizuhopecten yessoensis
TATAGTCCAAAACATAGTGCATAGTCGTTGCACGCGCCATTTTTTTAAAAACGTAATTAAAACATTGACATTTGAGTTTGAATTACGTTTTCTTGCGCTATTTGATCTTAAAAACTAATTATCTGTAGTCAAAAAATGGTGCATGGCTATCTATTCTAAGACAACATCATTGCTATAACTGATTTGTTGACATATTTATTTATTTATAAGTATTTTTGCAAAAAGGGATCCGATTTGGGTACTGCCACCTTTTAGGGTCTGATGTCAAATTACATTTACCTCCTCATCAGAACCCAGGGGCAAAATCTGAGTA
>NW_018443493.1:0-313 GCF_002113885.1 Mizuhopecten yessoensis
CAAGTAAGACATGTGGAGGGTGAAATCACTGATCGGTTAGACACAGCAATAGACCAGTAAGATATGTGGACGGTGAAATCACTGATCGGTTAGACACAACAATAGACAAGTAAGACATGTGGAGTGTGAAATCACTGATCGGTTAGACACAACAATAGACCAGTAACACATGTGGACGGTGAAATCACTGATCGGTTACTCACAACAAATAAACCAGTAACACATGTGGAGGGTGAAATCACTGATCGGTTAGACAGAACAAATAAAGCAGTAATATATATGGACGGTGAAATCACTGATCGGTTAGACACAA
>NW_018443494.1:0-313 GCF_002113885.1 Mizuhopecten yessoensis
AAAATATGACAACCAATACTTATATTTACATTTTATGTTAATCAAAATACAGTTCACGCAGAAATAAAGACATAATATTAGTCTGAACATGTTTCAACGTCAGGGTAATTCCATACAGAGAACAGCCACCAGTTGACAGTGGAGCAGTGCAATCTCCAACGTTACAGTTATGACGTCATACGCAAAGCGACGTCACAATAGCCCAATGTATGACATACATTGGGCCCGGTAGAAACATTTAGGCTCTGTGCAGTGGAAATGTAAATATTTAAGGAATGATATTTATTTTTTCAACATTAATGAGGTCATAACA
>NW_018443495.1:0-313 GCF_002113885.1 Mizuhopecten yessoensis
CATTTCTTTCAAATCTCGTAAAACTGCCATTCTCCAGGGGCAATACATTCAAACTCTCAAGAGAGGAATATTGTTCGTCTGACATCAGAAACTGCAGTAAATGAAGTTTTTGATGTGGGCTACAGTTTTCATACAAACTGTTCTGCCTGAGAAGGTTTCTGAGGAAGGACGGGTTCAGCATGGTCATACTTGTTTCCTGTTTTAACAATGCAGTGATGTGAGCAGGGATGATCACCAGGTTCTGTTTATACTGCTTCATGATCAATCCCAGTGTGTCCCGTACTCCAATATCTGTAACATGACATTATTGTGA
>NW_018443496.1:0-313 GCF_002113885.1 Mizuhopecten yessoensis
ACATTCTAAGCCAACATCATATGAAAACATGAACTGTTGAAAAAATTCGATTTAAAAAAAAATGTTATGCGATCCTATTTACTAGAAGTAGGTTGGTTCTCCTTCCTCAGTTATTCATCCTGGTCCGTCATTTTGACATTTTTAATCTAGCTGCGATAACGTAGATTTCTGACGAAGAGCGATTTTTTTTATATATATTGCGTTGTCGCGCCAGAGGAGGCCGAGTATTCATATTAGTACTAATTTAATCTTGCATGTCAAAACAAAAAAAAATTCGTTTAATTCAGCAATATAATTAAATCATACCATTTTA
>NW_018443497.1:0-313 GCF_002113885.1 Mizuhopecten yessoensis
CATCAAGAGAAAGTTATATCTACCAGATAATATACAGGTCAATGTTGATGGTGTGTGTCATATCAAGTGAAAGTAATTTCTACCAGATTATATACAGGTCAATGTTCATGGTATGTTTCAAACAAACTGAAGACATATCTACCAGATAATATACAGGTCAGTGATCATGGTGTGTGTCATATCAACAGAAAGTTATATCTATCAGATGATATACAGGTCAATGTACATGGTATGTTTCAAACAAAGTGAAGACATATCTACCAGATAATATATAGGTCAGTGTACATTGTGTGTGTCATATCAACAGAAAGTT
>NW_018443498.1:0-313 GCF_002113885.1 Mizuhopecten yessoensis
CAACTACAACAACTTAGCCGAGTAGGCAACACTCCAAACATCCACGATTCAAACACAATTACAACAACTTAGCCGAGTGGGCAACACTCCAGACATCCACGCTTCTACACAACTTAGCCGAGTAGGCAACACTCCAGACTTCCACGCTTCTACACAACTACAACAGCTAAGCCGAGTGGGCAACACTCCAGACCTCCACGCTTCAAACACAACTACAACAACCTAGCCGAGTAGGCAACACTCCAGACATCCACACCTCTACACCACTACACCAACTTAACCGAGTAGGCAACACTCCAGACATCCACGCTTC
>NW_018443499.1:0-313 GCF_002113885.1 Mizuhopecten yessoensis
GTGTGAAAATAGTAACAGTTTGAGTGAAAAGCCTAATGGAAGTAAGGGAGTGAAGAGAAAGAGAGAAAACATGTATGAGCTTTTGAGCGGAATGAGAGAGGAAAAGAAGAAGCAGCATGAGGAGAAAATGGAGGTGATGAATAAATTCTTAAACATATTCTCAAGAATGGTACCAGGAAATAATGAACAGTAACTTATATCGATGAAATAAATGCTTTCTCCAGAATGTGATTAAAGTTTTTTTTTACAACAGCAAATCAGCTATATAATCTCTCTTATGAACACCAGTAGTGTTCATGTTGTCAGCCTGGGT
>NW_018443500.1:0-313 GCF_002113885.1 Mizuhopecten yessoensis
GTGTCCCCCTTCAGTGGAAAGTGTCCAATGTGTGTCCCCCTCCAGGAGAGTGTCCAATGTGTGTCCCCCTCCAGTGGAAAGTGTCCAATGTGTGTCCCCGTCCAGTGAAAAGTGTCCAATGAGTGTCTCCCTCCAGTGGTAAGTGTCCCCCTTCAGTGGAAAGTGTCCAATGTGTGTCCCCCTCCAGTGAAAAGTGTCCAATGTGTGTCTCCCTCCAGTGGTAAGTGTACCCTTCAGTAGAAAGAGTCCAATGTGTGTCCGCCTCCATTGGAAAGTGTTCAACGTGTGTCCCCCTCCAGTGGAAAGTGTCCAA
>NW_018443501.1:0-313 GCF_002113885.1 Mizuhopecten yessoensis
TTAGGTCAGCTACAGCCTTGAAGTAATACCAAACAGTGTATATTAAGTTAGCTACAGCCTTTACATAATACCAAACAGTGTATATTAGGCCAGCTACAGCCTTTACATAATACCAAACATTGTATATTAGGTCAGCTACAGCCTTGAAGTAATACCAAACAGTGTATATTAGGTCAGTTACAGCCTTTACATAATACCAAACAGTGTATATTAGGNAAACAGTGTATATTAGACCAGCTCCAGCTTTGAAGTAATACCAAACAGTGTTTATTAGGTCACTTACAGCCTTTACATAATACCAAACAGTGTATAT
>NW_018443502.1:0-313 GCF_002113885.1 Mizuhopecten yessoensis
TGTTAAGTTTTCCTAATAGGGGTCCGTCCCACACTGTTGAAGCATGCCCAACTAATGGTCTTACTACGGTCTGGTATGCAGCCGCCTTGATAATCTGTTTTCATTCTCTCATATTCCTTCTCAGTACTCCAATGATCCTGTTGGCTTTGCTAGTGATGTTACTCACATGCCAGTCCCATCTTAGGTGTTGGTCGATGTTCACGCCAAGGTATTTGCTGCTGCTGACGATCTCTAGGGTGTTGCCATGCAGAGTGTACGTGGTCTACAACGGTTTCTTCCTCCTGTTTGTGATATGTATAAAAGTACACATTTC
>NW_018443503.1:0-313 GCF_002113885.1 Mizuhopecten yessoensis
TCAAATGGGTTGGACAGATATTTCCTGTCTTTACTTATTGTGAAGTTAACGATTTGTGGCTTTTTAGTAAATAACAGTTTTTTTATTTGATAATAGTGACTCCAATTGTAACCAAAGACAATATTTTGGCTGATTTATATGGTGGCGTGTACAGGTCTCGGCCTGTTATCAAGTCTATGTAAGATGTTGATAAATTATAGCATTTTGTTTGACCTCAAAACACAATATTCCTAGCCTAGGGATCTATATTTCAAAAACACATTGGGACTTATTTGAGGGGCTTTGAACAAACATATATGCAATACCCACAGAA
>NW_018443504.1:0-313 GCF_002113885.1 Mizuhopecten yessoensis
TGTGTGTGTCAGATTATACGATATCCATCCCCACACTCCCTACAAAATAAGTTTGTATGATTTCTGTGTGTGTCATATTATACGATATTCATCCCCACACTCCATACAGTACAAGTTTGTATGATTTCTGTGTGTGTGTCAGATTATACGATATCCATCCCCACACTCCCTACAAAATAAGTTTGTATGATTTCTGTGTGTGCCATATTATACGATATTCATCCCCATACTCCATACGTTAAAAGTTTGTATGATTTCTGTGTTTGTTAGATTATACAATATCCATCCCCACACTCCATACAGTACAAGTTTG
>NW_018443505.1:0-313 GCF_002113885.1 Mizuhopecten yessoensis
TGGTCGAGCATGTCACCTGCACGAGCATGTCATCTGCACCTGCCTTCATGTTTTGTTACGGCCTATTACGTACTGTCACGTTTTGTTGCGTTCACCCCGTTTTAAAACGGCCTACTATAGGTTTATCATCTTTGAAAGTTTAAAAATCTGGCCCAGCATTCACGGCAATCACGGTCTGTCACGTTTGCCTATCCCGTCCCCAAGCGTTGTCTCGCGTCCATCCCGTTTTGTCCCACCCTCGATATCCAAGGGTTACGCTCACTTGTGAAGAGAGCGAAAGGGAACGTAACCCCTGGATATTGAGGATGGTTTT
>NW_018443506.1:0-313 GCF_002113885.1 Mizuhopecten yessoensis
ATGAAATAGTCTCTACCTCCTTCTATCAGCCTGTATACAATGAAAGAGTTTTTACATCCTTCTATCAGCCTGTATACAATGAAATAGTCTCTATCTCCTTCTATCAGCCGCATACAATGAAATAGTCTCTCCCTCCTTCTATCAGCCTGTTTACAATGAAATAGTCTCTTCCTCCTTCTATCAGCCTGTTTACAATGAAATAGGCTTTACCTCCTTCTATCAGCCTGTATACAATGAAATAGTCTTTACCTTCTTCTATCAGCCTGTTTACAATGAAATAGTCTTTACCTCCTTCTATCAGCCTGCATACAAT
>NW_018443507.1:0-313 GCF_002113885.1 Mizuhopecten yessoensis
TCTGTGTCAGTCACGGTATTGTTTGGTCCTATATCTATATAGATACTCTCTGTCAGTCACGGTATTGTTTTGTCCTACATCTCTATAGATATTCTGTGTCAGTCATGGTATTGTTTGGTCCTATATATCAATAGATATTCTGTGTCAGTCACGGTATTGTTTGGTCCTATATCTCTATAGATACTCTCTGTCAGTCACGGTATTGTTTGGTCCTATAACTTTATATATATTCTGTGTCAGTCATGGTATTGTTTGGTCCTATATATCAATAGATATTCTGTGTCAGTCACGGTATTGTTTGGTCCTATATCTC
>NW_018443508.1:0-313 GCF_002113885.1 Mizuhopecten yessoensis
GTACAGTCCTGTTCTGTTACTTGTATTATTACACTGTGACAGTCCGGTCTTGTTACATGTATTATAACACTGTATAGTCCCGTCCTGTTCATGTATCATAACACTGTATAGTCCCGTCCTGTTACATGTATCATAACACTGTACAGTCCCGTCCTGTAATATGTATTATAACAGTGTACAGTCCCGTCCTGTAACTTGTATATATTGGAGAAAATACACGTTTAATTTATGTGTATTATAACAGTGTACAGTCCCGTCCTGTAACATGTATTATGACACTGTACAGTACCGTCCTGTTACATGTATCATAACA
>NW_018443509.1:0-313 GCF_002113885.1 Mizuhopecten yessoensis
GGAAAACACTATTGTGTTGTCCGTCAGTATTTGGGACACCTATCGTAATCGTGAATATCGGGGAAAACACTGTAGTGTTGTCCGTCAGTATTTGGGACACCTATCGTATCCATGAATATCGGGAAAACACTGTTGTGTTGTCCGTCAGTATATGGGACACCTTTCGCATCCGTGAATATCGGGGAAAACACTGTTGTGTTGTCCGTCAGTATTTGGGACACCTATCGTATCCGTGAATATCGGGGAAAACACTTGTGTGTTNTCTATTGCATCTGTGATTTTAGAAGAAAACACTGTTGTGTTGTCCGTCAGT
>NW_018443510.1:0-313 GCF_002113885.1 Mizuhopecten yessoensis
CATACCTAGTGTACCAGAGATTATATCTAGCTTGTCTATATCTAGGTTGTTTATACAGTAAAACCAATCCCATACCTAGTGTACCAGAGATTATATCTAGATTGTCTATACAGTAAAACCAATCCCATACCTAGCTTGTCTCTACAGTGAAACCAATACCATACCTAGTGTACCAGAGATTATATCTAGTTTGTCTATACAGTAAAACCAATCCCATACCTAGTTTACCAGAGATTATATCTAGCTTGTCTGTACAGTAAAACCAATTCCATACCTAGTGTACCAGAGATTATATCTAGCTTGTCTATACAGT
>NW_018443511.1:0-313 GCF_002113885.1 Mizuhopecten yessoensis
TGTTATCTTTATGCGACCGCGAACTACTTCTGATGTACACAAAAGTAATAATATATGTACTGTAGCATTCCAGTGAGATGGCACTATAAATGATACCGTTTGAAGCATGGTCCCACTACAAACAGAACACAATACATCTCCAGCACACACACAAGCTTCCACACATAAGGAGATATTAGCAAGGTGACATAGGACTAGTAGTTAGCGCCTAATAAGGCAGCTCCTGCAAATTCCTCAATATTTTATTGATCAGTATATATGCTAATTATATTTTGACTATGAAATACTGTAAAGCGCTTTAGAGTGGCATATG
>NW_018443512.1:0-313 GCF_002113885.1 Mizuhopecten yessoensis
GAAGGAATGAAGCCGACCTTGAGTAAGAGTTTCAGAACCAACCGAATGACTTGCACCAGAAACTCTCTCACTAGGTGGAGCATGAGGGAGTCGTCGAAATAGATGTGAACATCTATTCCTCAAGAGTGCAGGAATCCCACGACCACCTGCAGCACTTGGTGAAAACCAAAGGTGCAGTCGTGAGCCCGAACGGCATGGCCCGGATCTGGAAGACCATTCTGTTGCAAGTAAAACGGAAGTACTTCCGTGTCGACTTCTTGATGGGATGTGAAAGTAGGCGTCCTTCAGATCTACTGAAGTCGCCCACATTCCC
>NW_018443513.1:0-313 GCF_002113885.1 Mizuhopecten yessoensis
ACTCCTCCTGTCGTGATATATCTGTATTCATTGTTTCTCTGTGTAATACTGCCTAACAGTTAAAACTACTCCTCCTGTCGTGATATATCTTTATTCATTGTTTCTCTGTGTTATACTGAGTAACAGTTAACAGTACTCCTTCTGTCGTGATATATCTATATTTATAGCATCTATGTGTTATACTGACTAACAGTTAGCATTACTCCTCCTGTCGTGATATATCTTTATTTATTGTTTCTCTGTGTTATACTGACTAATGGTTAACACCACACCGCCTGTCTTGATATATCTGTATTCATTGTTTCTCTGTGTA
>NW_018443514.1:0-313 GCF_002113885.1 Mizuhopecten yessoensis
TTACATTGTCTCGTGTCGATTACAACATTATATCAATTGACATACGAACGTATGTTGCATTGTCTCGTGTCGATCACAACATTATATCAATTGACGTACTAGCATATATCACATTGTCTCGTGGCGATCACAACATTATATCAATTGACCTACCAACGTATATCACATTGTCTCGTGTCGATTACAACATTATATCAATTGACATACCAACGTATATCACATTGTCTCGTGTCGATTACAACATTATATTAATTGACGTACCAACTTGTATTACATTGTCTCGTGTCGATCACAACATTATATCAATTGACAT
>NW_018443515.1:0-313 GCF_002113885.1 Mizuhopecten yessoensis
TAAAAGACAACCTTCAAGGTGAGTTTGTCATTTCACATATTTACTTGTACATTACTTAATGTGAAAGAAATAGAACTGATCATTGCTATATGAGAAAGATCTGTTAGTTCTTCCTTCGGCCATTTTGTATTTATGATCAGTCTTGAAATATAACATGCACAACGAGGCATCGAGAGGAACCTACATATCAAATTTAAGAAAGATCCCTTAAGTTATTTTTGAGAAATAGCACTTACAAACCCGAACTGTCAAAATCAAAGATTTGTTGATCTTATCAGTCTCATAGGAAACCTCACAACTACATACCAAGGGG
>NW_018443516.1:0-313 GCF_002113885.1 Mizuhopecten yessoensis
ACTTAGTGACAAGGTCTGTCATCTGATACTTACAGTGACAAGGTCAGTCATTATTACTTACAGTGACAAGGTCTGTCATCTTATACTTACAGTGACAAGNAACAGTGACAAGGTCTGTCATCTGATACTTACAGTGACAAGGTCTGTCATCTGATACTTACAGTGACAAGGTCTGTCATCTTATGCTTACAGTGACAAGGTCTGTCATCTGATATTTACAGTGACAGGTCTGTCATCTGATACTCACAGTGACAAGGTCTGTTTTCTTATACTTACAGTGACAAGGTCTGTCGTCTTATACTTAGTGACAAGG
>NW_018443517.1:0-313 GCF_002113885.1 Mizuhopecten yessoensis
ACTGATAGAGGACCATGTACTGGTTGTTGATGGGGTACAGATAGAAGACCTTGATCTGGTATTGGTTGTTGGTGGGGTACTGATAGAGGACCTTGTACTGGTTGTTGATGAGGTACTGATAGAGGACCTTGCTCTGGTGCTTGTTGTTGGTGTGGTACTGATAGAGGACCATGTACTGGTTGTTGTTGAGGTACTGATAGAGGACCTGGTATTGGTTGTTGTTGAGGTACTGATAGAGGACCTGGTACTGGTTGTTGGTGGGGTACTAATAGAGGACCTTGTACTGGTTGTTGGTGGGTAGTGATAGAGGACC
>NW_018443518.1:0-313 GCF_002113885.1 Mizuhopecten yessoensis
ATATAATGGCGCTTATTTAAATATATCTCCTACAATACAAGGTCTTACATGTCCATATTTCCGTCCACATTATGGCGTTTCCATCTGAGCTGGCAAGTGTGATTAAGTTTAACTTGTTTCATAATTGCAAAAAAGCAAAAAAGGATATGTTTTCATTAGTCCGGTGCGGACGGATAAGTGAAATCCTCTGCAGACACGGAGGATTTTCTTGCGTTTTCTTCTGATTCTTAATCATAATTTGAAAATATATCGCATCCATAATAATTCAAGGTATCTGTCGTTTTCCTTTCTTCTTTTTAAAATTGTTCGTGTT
>NW_018443519.1:0-313 GCF_002113885.1 Mizuhopecten yessoensis
GGACTTAGAAAAAAACTCAACGTTAAGGTTTTGCGTTTAGCTCTGCATATTAGGCTCCAACCAAACCTCAATCATACATGTATCATGGGTAGTAGAGCCTACTACTCTAAAAACATTTCATTGGTTTCTGCATTTTTTCGTATAAAAACCTGAAATTTCTGGACTTCAAAAAAAATCAATGTTATGATTTTGCGTTTAGGTCCGTTTCCTTATGTACTATGTCAAATGCTTATTATATTGACAAAGCGGGACAGGCAACACATATAATTACGCGTAATTCTTGTTCATGATTAAATTGTATTTATTCTTTTAA
>NW_018443520.1:0-313 GCF_002113885.1 Mizuhopecten yessoensis
TAAAGTCATGCCTTAACTTCTGACTGTATTAGCCAAACCCTGGCTATATCGTCATGCCCTTACCTCAGACTGTTTTAGCCAAACCTTGGCTGTATCGTCATGGCATTACTTCAGACTGTATCATCCAAATCCTGGCTGTAAAGTCATGCCTTAACTTCTGACTGTATTAGCCAAACCCTGGCTGTAACGTCATGCCATTACTTCAGACTGTTTTAGCCAAACCCTGACTGTATCGTCATGCCATTACTTCAGACTGTATCAGCCAAATCCTGGCTGTAAAGTCATGCCTTAACTTCTGACTGTATTAGCCAAA
>NW_018443521.1:0-313 GCF_002113885.1 Mizuhopecten yessoensis
TGTTTTTTTCTACGGCATCGCTATTGCATAACCAAACATTTCTGAACAATAACCCATACCTTGCCAGAGTTTCTTTAGATTTTTTTTGGATATTATGAAATTTCGATTTTTTTAAAAAAAAACAATGAACAAAATGAAACAAAATACATTTTATTTGATGCAACAATGGTTTATTAGAAATATGACACATACACTTGACCATAGATGTGCGAGAGTCTTTGAGCCCCCTTAAGCACTTTTCCAGTTCTCCAGTTTACATTTGAACTGCAAAACTGGTCAAATATATTCATAGTCGTTAATTTTCTCTTTCTAT
>NW_018443522.1:0-313 GCF_002113885.1 Mizuhopecten yessoensis
TCCCTAATCATAGTATATAACACGCTTATTCTACAAAACCAGTGTAAAGTGAATAGAACCCAGTTCTAGTCCCTAATCAAAGTATATAACACGCTTATTCTACAAAACCAGTGTCCAGGGAATAGATCGCAGTTCTAGTCCTTAATCATAGTATACAACAACGTTATTCCTACAATACCAGTGTTAAGTGAATAGATCCCAGTTCTAGTCTCTAATCAAAGTATATAACACGCTTATTCTACAAAACCAGTGTCCAGGGAATAGATCGCAGTTCTAGTCCTTAATCATAGTATACAACAACGTTATTCCTACA
>NW_018443523.1:0-313 GCF_002113885.1 Mizuhopecten yessoensis
GAGTATATCTGTTACCGAGTAAATGATATTTAATTTAAGGTTTTAAGAAAAAAAATATTACTTGTGTGGGTCAAATTTTGGGTTAAAAATCATGTTTTTTTGCATATTTTGGTGTTGTTTGATGTGGTAACCATGGTTTTCACAAGTCCCAAATCTGGGGGAAAGACTTTTTGAAAAAAAAATCATTCTTCTAAAATAAATGTATCAAAATGTAGTTTATAAATATATATACTTGTTTATCTGAGACAGCCCATTATTTTTAGGATCAGGCCATTTCTACTGTACTAAAATAACGCCACCGTTCAAACATTTA
>NW_018443524.1:0-313 GCF_002113885.1 Mizuhopecten yessoensis
GAGGTGCAGTATACAGCCCCCTCCCTAACCCACGTAGTAGAGGAGATACAGTATACAGTCCCCTCCCCCACCCACTTGGTAGAGGAGGTGCAGTATTCAGCCCCCTTCCTCCCTCACTTAGTAGAGGAGGTGCAGTATACAGCCCCCTCCCCCGCCCACTTAGTAGAGGAGGTGCAGTATACAGCCCCCTCCCCCGCCAACGTAGTAGAGGAGGAACAGTAAAAAGCCCCCCCCAACCACCCACTTAGTAGAGGAGGTGCAGTATACAGTCCCCTCCCTAACCCACGTAGTAGAGGAGGTGCAGTATACAGCC
>NW_018443525.1:0-313 GCF_002113885.1 Mizuhopecten yessoensis
GACACAAAAAATATATTCTGATTGGTGACACAACAGACCTTTTCTTATTAGTGACACAACAGAACTTTTCTGATTTGTGACACAGCAGATCTTTTCTGATTGGTGACACATTAACTTTTCTAATTGGTGACACACCAGATCTATTTTGCTTGGTGATACAGCAGATATATTCTGATTGGTGACACAACCGACCTTTTCTGATTGGTGACACAGCAGACCTTTTCTGATTGGTGACACAGCAGATATATTCTGGTTAGTGACACATCAAATCTTTTCTGATTGGTGACACAACCGAACTTTTCTGATTGGTGAC
>NW_018443526.1:0-313 GCF_002113885.1 Mizuhopecten yessoensis
TTATGGAGAGACTGGGTTTAGAGCCGCAACGTATGTTATGTAGATGTTATTACATCAATACATTTCAAAATACCGTATACTAGGCTATTTACGTGGGCTTAAACATTCGTGATTTTGACCGAAATTAGCATTTTTTTACACGGATTAAAATTTAGCGATTTAGAATTATGAAAGAGCTGCTTTTTCGCAGTGTTTTTACGCAGAGGCAGAACACTCGTCATATGAAGTGTCAACTAGTCAAATGAATAGGCATAATGAAAGCTAATTGAGCAACAACAAGTAGATGAGAAGGATTATCTATAAGTTCAAAAGT
>NW_018443527.1:0-313 GCF_002113885.1 Mizuhopecten yessoensis
AATAAATCTACATAAAATAACATTTACCTGTGAAAAAAAGGAAATCAAATAAATGTTGCGATTATGTGAATCTCAAACAAATTAGCAATAAAACATCCTTAATCCTTGGTACCTTTAAACCAAATGCTACTTAAAGTAAAACGCTGTCTTGCTGAATGCTGATCCCAAAAATGGAAATATTTGCATTTTATTTTCTAATGAGAATATTTTGAATATTAAATGGTGAAGTACAGGTTTTCTGGGCATCTTGTTTGATATTGTGTTTATGGGGTTGATACATTGAAATTTCCTTTCTGGCAGATGCGATTTCTTT
>NW_018443528.1:0-313 GCF_002113885.1 Mizuhopecten yessoensis
GCACGGCCTTGTAACAGACCGGCACACATAATTCATTCCTATGGCACCACTTAAGAGTTTTGAGAATGCAGACGAAGAGCTCTGCAGTGTTCAACAGAATTGGACATGGAGCCATTACAACGTTTGCTCAGTGATTGTAGAGGAAGCGCAGTTAGAATTCACCGAATCAGATTTAGTTTGTTACTTTGTCAAACTTGCCATGTTCCTGGTCAATTTCTGCAGTCAGTTAACGACACAAAAACTTGATTACATGCATTGTTTCAAACGGTTCGGAGTATCGGCAGGATTGTGTTCGTCAGTCTTTCCGGATCTC
>NW_018443529.1:0-313 GCF_002113885.1 Mizuhopecten yessoensis
TATCGTCTCTGTGTTTTGGACTACCCAGTAAAACACTACTCTGAACATCACCATATCGTCTCTGTGTTTTGGACTACCCAGTAAAACATTACCCTGATTATCACTATATCGTCTCTGTGATTTGGACTACCCAGTAAAACACTACTCTGAATATCACTATATAGTTTCTGTGTTTTGGACTACCCAGTAAAACACTACTCTGAATATCACTATATAGTTTCTGTGTTTTGGACTACCCAGTAAAACACTACCCTGATTACCACTATACCGTGTCTGTGTTTTGGACTACCCAGTAAAACACTACCCTGATTAT
>NW_018443530.1:0-313 GCF_002113885.1 Mizuhopecten yessoensis
CAAATTATTCTTTAAAATCCTCCTTCTTCCGTAGGAATAAAAGGAGTTTGTCCATATTTAGTTTGAAGCATCCTTGGGTAAAGGGGAACCAATTTTGTATAAACTGTGGGTGTGGCCCCCCTGGGGGCTGAGGGGCGGGGCCCAATAGGGGAAATATAGCAAATTCTTTAAAATCCTTTTCCTTCTGTAGGAATGAAAGGATTTGTTCCATATTTGGTCTGAAGCATCCTTGGGTGAAGGGAAACCAATTGTGTATAAACTGTGGGTCTGGTCCCTGCAAGGGCCTGAGGGGCGGGGTTCAAAAGGGGAAACA
>NW_018443531.1:0-313 GCF_002113885.1 Mizuhopecten yessoensis
AGAAAATTACTTTTGAGAGGGTAGACTGAAAATCATGATCTCGCTCCTAGTTATGCGAACTTTTTGAAATGGAATTGCTTCTTTTTTACGGTCAAACGTGTAACACACTGACAGCTTCAAATGATAATACTATAAAGCCAAGCCAATCACTCACTACCATATTGCTGCACGATAAAAAAAATATTGAAATATCTATTTGGGCCCGAAAAGGTTCGGCAATGAAACCGTGGCATGTTTGGTCCATGTAATACATAAAAAGTCGTAAAATTAGCGGTAAAATCTGACATTGCATGGTTTATGACCTCATAATTAA
>NW_018443532.1:0-313 GCF_002113885.1 Mizuhopecten yessoensis
ATATATATGTACC
Organism: Mizuhopecten yessoensis; assembly: GCF_002113885.1. Taxonomy (NCBI): domain Eukaryota; kingdom Metazoa; phylum Mollusca; class Bivalvia; order Pectinida; family Pectinidae; genus Mizuhopecten; species Mizuhopecten yessoensis. Next base: position 14 of record NW_018443532.1, read on the forward strand.
CTGTGAGCACCAAGTAGGACAGAAAACAGGTAGTCATACATGAGTACTCCCTGTCTAAGGCTATAACACGTCACTATATATATGTACCCTGAGAGAACCAAGTAGGACAGAAAACAGGTAGTCATACATATATATGTACCCTGAGAGAACCAAGTAGGACAGAAAACAGGTAGTCATACATGAGTACACCCTGTCCAAGGCTATAACACGTCGCTATATATATGTACCCAGAGAGCACCATGTAGGACAGAAAAAATGATGTAGTCATACATGAGTACACCCTGTCCAAGGCTATAACAC
>NW_018443533.1:0-313 GCF_002113885.1 Mizuhopecten yessoensis
ATTTTTTTTTTCAAAATTCACTCCTTTCTACATAAATATCCATTTAAAATCCTTAAAATTTTGACAACCTATATTTTTTTTGCGGCAGAAAATTTTCTTTACTTTAAAGCAATATAACTACAAAATTTGAAGAAATTCTACTGAGAAATGGCGACACAATCCTATTACCTTAATGGTGTCTATAGTAATAACAAATATATTTCACAAGTGTGGCTAATATTTTGATAATTTTCACGAGTGCGCAGCACCATTCAATTTTCTATTTATTACATTTTTAAAGCATATAACATGAAAATGGTAATGCATTAAAAAA
>NW_018443534.1:0-313 GCF_002113885.1 Mizuhopecten yessoensis
GGCAATGGAAGGCTTACACAGTTATATATAAACTATAATTTATCACTACAAATTATTCTAAAATAAGACCTTTCACGCACGTGACCTATGACGTCACAGATTATTAAGCCCCGCCTACTGGAGGTCTGCCTGGAGGTCTCTAAGTTATTTACATATATCGCGTCATCCGCAATGGCGACTCGAACAGGTCAAAAAGATGACTCGGAACCGTTGTACTATGTTGAAGATCTACCGACAGAAGCACAGATAAGATACAAACAGAAGCTGACATATGACAAAGGGACGAAAACACTTCCTGATCCGTACAAACTTA
>NW_018443535.1:0-313 GCF_002113885.1 Mizuhopecten yessoensis
CATCATCATATGCCATTACCCGGCGTCAGATCTCTTCCATGTCTTTGCTGGCATTATACGACGGAGGAATTTGAAGCGTTTACCAAGCATTATGTCGACCTGACAGTCAGTCAAACTAAACTATTTAACTGCACTGCAGGGCTATATCGTCCATTTGGAACTTATCAGCAAGACCAGCACGACACACCACAGCATGTATGGCCCTTTTATTTTTATTTTAATTTAAATTAGGAGTGTGGCCAATAAAGGGAACATAAACCTTACCCCGTGGGCTGGGGGCAATACATCAACATAGTGCATCCTACACAGCCGT
>NW_018443536.1:0-313 GCF_002113885.1 Mizuhopecten yessoensis
ATTTTAAGTAATAATCGGGACTCTTACCTTTCTTATGGTCAGAGGGTAGTTCCGATAGACTTATACATATTTAATGTCATGACATATCAAACCTTGTTTACAAAACGCAATTTCATATATTTATAAAATGTCAGTTACCGGAGGTTCTTAATTTAGCGCTAGCAGCATTGGCTATTTTACCTATAAAAATCAATCTTATTCACAGGTCTCACCGGTTATTTGAGACGTCTCCAATTAAAAGAAAAATGTTAAAACAAGTTTTAAAAAAATACATTTTTTTTTGAATATATTTTGATACGATATTATGACAATG
>NW_018443537.1:0-313 GCF_002113885.1 Mizuhopecten yessoensis
GCTGTTGATTACCTTACATGATAAAGTAACCCATAACACTTAATTATTTTTTTTATCCATCTTCACCACTAAGAACAACATGTACTATTACCTAACGTCAACTTTAATAGAAGGATGCGTGTGCCTATTTCCTACTTGTTAACCTTTTCGCAATCTGCTGATAGTCAGTGGGTTAATGCATTTTGAGCTGCCTGTAGAACTGAGTCTGATGTTCGAATATACCGGCAGTACGACTCTGATGTCCACCTGCCCAGGGTTTTAATTAAAAGGTCTGGGATTTTCGAGTCTGAGGCCGTTGTAGCGGCTCCTATGC
>NW_018443538.1:0-313 GCF_002113885.1 Mizuhopecten yessoensis
TCAAGGAAGTATATATCTTACTTACAGAACGTATATATCTTACTTTAAGGACGTATATATCTTACTAACAGAACGTGTATATCTTACTTACAGAACGTATATATCTTACTTACCGATCGTATATATCTTACTTACAGAGCGTATATATCTTACTAACAGAACGTATATATCTTACTTACAGAACGTATATATCTTACTTACAGGACGTATATATCTTACTTACAGGACGTATATNTTTACATGACGTATATATCTTACTTAAAGGACTTATATATCTTACTAACAGAACGTATATATCTTACTTACAGAACGT
>NW_018443539.1:0-313 GCF_002113885.1 Mizuhopecten yessoensis
CGAAACAAGAATAAAGAGCATAATACAAGTAATGACACATACTCATATCGATAACTCAGGTAGTGACGACGAAACAAGAATAAACAGCATACTACAAGTAATGACACATACTTACATCGATAACTCAGATAGTGACAACGAAACAAGAATAAACAGCATAATACAAGTAATGACACATACTCACATCGATAACTCAGGTAGTGACAACGAAACAAGAACAAAGAGCATAATACAAGTAGTGACACATACTCACATCGATAACTCAAACAGTGACAACGAAATAAGAATAAACAGCATAATACAAGTAATGACA
>NW_018443540.1:0-313 GCF_002113885.1 Mizuhopecten yessoensis
CCAACCAACCACAGAGGATATATAAAAAGACAATCACAGACAAGGGCAAACTACCAAAGACGATTTATACTACACGGAGCTATGTGTATCACAAAGAGGGAGACCCTAAGACTGACAAATTGAGACATATATACTTTGGAGGACACCTGGGTCAGGGCCCCACATACCAGACACCAGACAGACACAGCCACCCAGACAGACACAGCCTCCCAGACAGACACAGCTACACCAGCAACACCAGTGACAACACCGACGACACCAACAGACAAACCATTGGATCTTTCTTTTAGGAAATAGGCGTTATGCATTTTAA
>NW_018443541.1:0-313 GCF_002113885.1 Mizuhopecten yessoensis
AAATGCTTTCCTCGCAAACTTTTCCTTAATGGAGAAGTCAGTGACTTGGGACAGATTGAATCTGTGAAATTTGATGCTGAAAGCCTGATGAATGTGATTGAACAGCACCTACTTGATGCTGAAAGCCTGATGAATGTGATTGAACAGTCCCTACTGACTAAAGGCCCAAATGTTGGAAACTACGTTTGTTTTGATCAATATAACACTATGGGTGGTGGGAGCAAATTGGAAAAACATTAAAATCATATTTTTAAAGATAGAAATACTGGGCTTCCTACTAGTTTTTGTCCAGTGAATTAAAAGTCAACGCAAA
>NW_018443542.1:0-313 GCF_002113885.1 Mizuhopecten yessoensis
GGTTCACCAAATACCAATACATTGTCAAGGGGGTCACCAAATACCAATACATTGTTAAGGTGATCACCAATTACCAATACATTGTTAAGGGGGTCACCAAATACCCGGCATTGTTAAGGGGGTCACCAAATACCCATACAATGTTAAGGTGATCACCAAATACCCGTACATTGTTAAGGGGTTCACCAAATACCCATATATTGTTAAGGGGATCACCAAATACCCGTGTATTATTAACGGGATCACCAAATACCCTTACATTGTTAAAGAGTTCACTAAATACCTGTACATCGTTAAGGGGTCACCAAATACC
>NW_018443543.1:0-313 GCF_002113885.1 Mizuhopecten yessoensis
ATGTAGGGAGCTCCTTAAAGTTTACTAGCCTCATTGATGTAGGGACCTCCTTAAGGTTTGCTTGCCTCACCGATGTAGGGAGCTCCTTAAGGTTTGCTAGCCTCATTGATGTAGGGAGCTCCTTAAGGTTTGCTTGTCTCATTGATGTAGAGAGCTCCTTAAAGTTTGCTTGCTTCATTGATGTAGGGAACTCCTTAACGTTTGCTTGCCTCATTGATGTAAAGAGCTCCTTAAGGTTTACTAGCTTCATTGATGTAGGGAGCTCCTGCAGGTTTACTAGCCTCATTGATGTAGGGAGCTCCTTAAGATTTAC
>NW_018443544.1:0-313 GCF_002113885.1 Mizuhopecten yessoensis
CAGCGGTCCAGGTAAACAATACCCATGTTAACACTGTCAGTGGTCCAGGTAATCAATACCCATGTTAACATTGTCAGTGGTCTAGGTAAATAATACCCATGTTAACGCTGTCAGTAGTCTAGGTAAACAATACCCCTGTTAACACTGTCAGTGGTCTAGATAAAGAATACCCATGTTAACACTGTCAGTGGTCTAGGTAAACAATACCCATGTTTATACTGTCAGTGGTCTAGGTTAACAATACCCACGTTAATGCTGTCAGCGGTCCAGGTAATCAATACCCATGTCAACACTGTCAGTGGTCTAGGTAAAT
>NW_018443545.1:0-313 GCF_002113885.1 Mizuhopecten yessoensis
AACTGTGTTGGGGACGAATACCACTACTTATACCAATGTACTAATTTAGCTAAAAGAATTATTGAAATGGCTGTTATTGTATGAATTGTATCATGTGTCATATTATGTGAGTACTATGTCCATCAATGTATACTATGTATTACGTGACCTCTTGTTACGCACGTATACGTGTTGCGTGAGTGTAAAAATAAAACTTGAAACTTGGATAAATGAGCTTCGGATAAAACGGAATATAACTCTTGCTCAAAATGTGTGTGTGTGTGTGGGGGGGGGGGGTTACTAAAAATTTATCTAAACCCTTAAAACGCGTAAA
>NW_018443546.1:0-313 GCF_002113885.1 Mizuhopecten yessoensis
GAATGTAGTACCTCTGAGTCTGGAAGTGAAAAATTTGGAAATATTAGTTAATTTTCCATTTGGGGCCCCGCTCTGGCCCCATGGGTTGGTGTAGGAATCTCAATTTTATAATTTGAAACCATCTCCCTCCAAGGATAATTCTCACCAAGTAAAAATAATTTCCTACAAAAAGTTGTCAAAATATACCCAAAAGTGTTATTTCCCTAAATATACTATAGTAAACTTTACCCCTCCCCAAGGGAGAACAAATAGCTTGGGGGTCCTGAAATTTCAATTTAAGTAAAGCCCCTGATGATCTTTCTTTCCACATAGA
>NW_018443547.1:0-313 GCF_002113885.1 Mizuhopecten yessoensis
GATACATATTAGCTATCAGCTTTAGGGTATAAGTACCTCAAACTTTTATACCTGGCTAATCATAATATTGACATCTATTTTCTTAAGTCAACAACTCAACAGTCAAAGATTGACTCATACTAGTTCTCTCAAAGTATAGGTACCTCAACTATACCCGATTAATACTAGTCATAATTACGCACTAAGTTTAAACATTGTCACAAAAACCTAAAAAAAAAAAAATATTCACAAGGCGGCAAACACCACTCTCGTGATATACCAAGCAAGGTACTCCAGCAAGCTCCAGCCTAATAAAAACTCCCCAATAACTTAT
>NW_018443548.1:0-313 GCF_002113885.1 Mizuhopecten yessoensis
ATTGAGGTTACCAGGGTCATATAGAAGTTACCAGGGATATATATATAGGTTACCAGGGATATATAGAGGTTACAAGGGTCATATAGAGGTTACCAGGGATATATAGAGGTTACCAGGGACATATACATGTTACCAGGGTCATATAGAGGTTATCAGGGTCATATAGAGGTTACCAGGGTCATATAGAGGTTACCAGGGTCAAATAGAGGTTACCAGGGTCATATAGAGTATACCAGGAATATATATAGAGGTTACCAGGGTCATATATAGGTTACCAGTGTGATATAGAGTATACCAGGGTCATATAGAGGTT
>NW_018443549.1:0-313 GCF_002113885.1 Mizuhopecten yessoensis
CACCTACTTATAATACACAATTTTATTTTAAATGGATTTACTTGTTTGTATACACCGCATGTCTTACACGAACATTCATGAACAGTTTCGTTGAATTCCGCCCTACGGTTTTCGAGAAAAATGTCGGAAACCTCGTCGGCGGAAGAAAGTGGAAGAAATAATAATAATAATAATAAGAATAATAATAAAAAGAAGAAACGGAACAAAAGCAATATGTCCCTAAACATCGTTTGGGGGACATAACTAAAGAGGGCATATTTAAATCATTTGTATAAGGTAGTTGTTCATATTTATATTAAATCTTTATAATTTA
>NW_018443550.1:0-313 GCF_002113885.1 Mizuhopecten yessoensis
CTTACTGATGGAATTACTGTCAGACCTTGTTACTTACCGATGGAAGTACTGTTAGACCTTGTTACTTACTGATGAAATTACTGTCAGACCTTGTTACTTACTGATGGAATTACTGTAAGACCTTGTTACTTACTGATGGAATTACTGTTAGACCTTGTTACTTACCTATGGAATTACTGTTAGACCTTGTTACTTACTGATGAAATTACTGTCAGACCTTGTTACTTACTGATGNATTGTTACTTACCAATGGAATTAATGTTAGACTTTGTTACTTACTGATGGAATTAATGTTAGATGTTGTTACTTACCA
>NW_018443551.1:0-313 GCF_002113885.1 Mizuhopecten yessoensis
AGTTTCTGTTGACATTGTGTTTTATTGTTATTGTCTGTTGACATTTTGTTAGATTGTCATTGTCTGTTGACACTATGTTATATTTTCATTGTATGTTGACATTGTGTTATATTGTCAGTGACTGTTAAAACAGTGTTAAACTGTTATTGTCTGTTGACACTGTGTTACATTGTCATTGTCTGTTGATTTTGTGTTATATTGTCATTGTCTGTTAAAACTGTATTATATGGTCATTGTCTGTTGACATTGTGTTATATTGACATTGTCTTTTGACACTTTGTTATAGTGTCATTGTCTGATGACATTTTGTTAT
>NW_018443552.1:0-313 GCF_002113885.1 Mizuhopecten yessoensis
TGGCGTCGCAATGTGGAAACAGACCCAAAACCACATAGCGACGCAATGTGGAAACAGCCCCAAAACCGAACAGAGTCGCACAGTGGAAACAGACCCAAAACCACATAGCGTCGCAATGTGGAAACAGCCCCAAAACCACATGGCGTCGCAATGTGGAAACAGACCCAAAACCACATAGCGACGCACATTGGAAACAAGACCCAAAACCACATGGCGTCGCAATGTGGAAANCGGCGTTGCACAGTGGAAACAGACCCAAAACCACACAGCGTCGCACAGTGGAAACAGACCCAAAACCACACGGCGTCGCACA
>NW_018443553.1:0-313 GCF_002113885.1 Mizuhopecten yessoensis
CATGCTGGGATGAAGGGCTACCAAGTTTGTTCAAATAAATGACTTGGACCCACTTTCAAGGTCACAGGAATCAAATATGTAAAAATATTCAAACAACTTCTTCTCAATAACCAAAAGGCCCAGGGTACTGATATTGGGCCTGTAGCATGCTGGGATGAAGGGCTACCAAGTTTGTTCAAATGAATGACCTTGAACCACTTTCAAGGTCACTTGGGTCAGATGTCTTAAATCTTCTAACAACTTCTTCTCAATAGCCAAAAGGCCCAGTGTACCGATATTGGGCCTGTAGCATGCTGGGATGAAGGGCTACCAA
>NW_018443554.1:0-313 GCF_002113885.1 Mizuhopecten yessoensis
TACCTACAGAAATATTACAATAGTGTACAACGTTAGCAATACATACCTTACACTTACAGAAGTAGTACAATAGTGTACAGCGGTAGCAATACATACCTAACACTTACAGGAATAGTACAATAGTGTACAACGATAGATATACATACCTAATACTTACAGAAATAGTACAATAGTGTACAACGTTAGGAATACATACCTAACACCTACAGAAATAGTACAATAGTGTACAACGGTGGCAATACATACCTAACACTTACAGAAATAGTAAAATGGTGTACAACGGTAGCAATACATACCTAACACTTACAGAAAT
>NW_018443555.1:0-313 GCF_002113885.1 Mizuhopecten yessoensis
TACAATGGGTACATTCAAGAAAGAGTACGTGCTGTTTTAACCAGGGGAAAAGACTATCTTTAAAGTTGAAAATGGATAGTAATTATGATATGTCATTATAATTTGCAGGGGTGCACTAAAAAAACATATTTTAAGATAAGGTTAATAATCATTTTGGTAACTTGACCGTGTTGTCAGAATTGATTATAAATGGACAATATATAGTTAATCACGTAAAACCGAGTGGGAGATAGTCAATGTCTTGTACAAACTTGAAATAAGTTAATAAGATCAAATGATTATCATTTTATATAAAATTAACTGGGATCAAATT
>NW_018443556.1:0-313 GCF_002113885.1 Mizuhopecten yessoensis
TAGACAAATTTAGGATAGTAATCAATTATCTTTTCTCCAATTATTCATCTTTGGCACACTACTAAAAGCTTCCGTAGTACAAGTTCAACTGTCAGTAAAGTTTGGCTTCCTCTTCTCAACAAATGCATTCATCCCTTCCTTCCTGTCGCTCTGTAAAATATAATCATTACACATGTATAACAATTACATTAAGGTACATGACAAGAAACTTGTCACAAGTTCAAGTCACACAGTCACAAAGCAATTGTTACCGTTTAGAATTTATACCTCAAATCTGAGATACATCTGATGTGATACAATGCAGACACTCAAT
>NW_018443557.1:0-313 GCF_002113885.1 Mizuhopecten yessoensis
ATTGCATTAACTAAGATCCTTATACAAACCATGATGATTTTTTTTTCAGTATTGAGAATAAATAATTAAGGGGACAGTCATTAAGTCACTGGAGCAGCAAATAATGGGATATAATCAAGGATTATGGGGGAATGGCACGGGTGGTTAAATAGGTTTGAGAATGCAGAATATCTATTTCACTATCTAAATATACTTATAACAGATACAGTCCATTCCCTTGAAAAGAGCGAACTTGCGTTCATCTTTCCGTTCTCTGGGACAGACCATGGTGGCAGGGATCCGTAATGTCCTAACGGGCTATAATGCCATTGTT
>NW_018443558.1:0-313 GCF_002113885.1 Mizuhopecten yessoensis
CCCCTGTGACCTTGGATATAAGTCAAGGTCATTCATTTGAACAAAATAGGTAGCGATTCATCCTAGCTTGTTCCTGGCAAAATAACATCACCCTAGGCCTCTTGGTTATTCAGAAGAAGCTGTTGAAAGGTTTTAAATATATTTGATCCTTGTGACCTTGAATATAAGTCAAGGTAAATCAATTGAACAAACTTGGTAGCCCTTTATCCCAGCATAATACTGGCAAAAAGCAGCACCCTAGGCATCTTGGTTTTTCAGAAGAAGATGTTTTAAAGGTTTTAAACATATTTGACCCCTGTGACCTTAAATATAA
>NW_018443559.1:0-313 GCF_002113885.1 Mizuhopecten yessoensis
TGATAAGGCGGTCTGTTATTTTTCTGACAAGGCGGTCTGTTATATATCTGATAATGAGGTCTGTTTTATTTCTGATAAGACGGTCTGTTATATTTTTGACAAGTTGGTCTGTTATCTTTCTGATAAGGAGGTCTGTTATATTTCTGATAAGGAGGTCTGTTATATTTCTGATCAGACGGTCTGTTATATTTTTGAGAAGGAGGTCTGTTATATTTCTTACAAGGAGGTGTGTTATATTTCTGATAAGGCGGTCTGTTATTTTTCTGACAAGGAGGTCTGTTATATATCTGATAATGAGGTCTGTTATATTTCT
>NW_018443560.1:0-313 GCF_002113885.1 Mizuhopecten yessoensis
CAGCTTTGTCAGATGGTGTAGAGGTAAGTAGTGAGGACATTGATCAGTAAAGTAATATAGAGGGATGCTATGGGGGGGACACACTGCTACTACATGTACAGCTCCAAGGTTCTTTAAACTGATACTTATCAGAGGTGAGAAGACATGCTATGGGGAAACACTGTTACTACATGTACAGCTCCCACGGTTCTTTAAATTGATACTTATCAGAGGTGAGGAGACATGCTATGGGGGGACACAAAGTTACTGTGGCTTCAACAGTTGAGTTAGTCAATTGTTGTCAGAGGTAAGACAGGATGCTTTGGGAGGACAC
>NW_018443561.1:0-313 GCF_002113885.1 Mizuhopecten yessoensis
TTACGAGACCCCAAAAACATTGTCGAAGCGTGGGCGTCACATTTTTAAAATCTGTTCCAATATAAACCGAATGAAGAATTTGACAATACGTTCCAAAGAGAAATTATAAACCTTGTTAATGAAATTGGAAAACAAGCTCATAATGAGGAAGACATATACCTGAATGAATGCATTACCACCTCAGAAATTGCCTTGGTGTCTAGGGGTCTCAAATCTAAAAAAAAGCAGGAGGATGGGACGGTATAGTATATGAGCATATTAAACACGGTGGAACAACACTTTTTAAATATATCGCCACCTTATTTAATAATGT
>NW_018443562.1:0-313 GCF_002113885.1 Mizuhopecten yessoensis
ATAACGCTATCACCAGGATACAGAATTCTCTCTGTATAACGCTATCTCCAGGATACAGAATTCTCTCTGTATAACACTATCTCAAGGTTAGAGAAGTCTCTCTGGATAACGCTATCACCAGGATAGAAAATTCTCTCTGTATAATGCTATCTCCAGGATAGAGTATTCTCCATGTATGATGCGATCTCCAGGTTTGAGAATTCTCTCTATATAACGGTATCATCAGGATTGAGAATTCTCTCTGTATAACGCTATCACCAGGATAAAGAGTTCTCTCTGTATAACACTATCTCCAGGATAGATAATTCTCTCT
>NW_018443563.1:0-313 GCF_002113885.1 Mizuhopecten yessoensis
ATGGTATCCAAATATATGGTTTAGATGAGAGGGTAGTCAAGAATGAGATGGGAGTAGACGTAGACAGTGAGGGGAATGTGTACGTCTGTGGTCATGATTCCAACAATGTGGTTCAGGTCTCCGCTTATGGTACCAAAGTCAGTGAACTTCTGACGTCAAAGGATGGTATTGACAAACCCATGGCTATATCGGTGTGTGGGAACACATTCGTAGTCACCGACGAATCATCAAATGAAATACATATATACCAGCTCTACTGACTACGCATCATCGCTTCCGTTTGGGAAAAAGATCTCGCGAACGAGAAGTTTCT
>NW_018443564.1:0-313 GCF_002113885.1 Mizuhopecten yessoensis
CCAGCCTCAATCTGTGTACGTATGTTAACAATTTATTAGATTGAATTTGATGACATAAAAAAATATGACCAACATAAGTAGGATTTTGAAGAGATATGAACGGCGTCTAGGGTTCCCAACTAAACTCTAGAGATATGGCAAATAGTCTTGCGTAATCAATTCTAGAACAATGCCTTTAAACATGTCTGGCTAGCCATTTAATTGCTGACCACTGGAAAAGACTGGACGATCTCTTGTATTTACTTTGTATCACTTGTTTTAAATAGGTAGACTGGAATAGAATGGACGATTTCTGGCATATTCATTTAGTGGG
>NW_018443565.1:0-313 GCF_002113885.1 Mizuhopecten yessoensis
AGCAACTCTGTTTACGCACGCACGTGTTACCATTAAAGAGCTTCGTTCGGCGCCCGCGAACTACGCTCTTATTACATATGTATTATCTGAACAGGTGCTCCATTAAGTACCTCGTAGTTAATGGTTGTTTACGTCACGGTTCACACGATATACCATTGTAAGCTTTAATAGGCATACTTCTCTTTATTTAAGCTGTATTTCTACACATAATTTCAAACACTTTAACATCAACGACCATTTTTATTTATCTTTAGAATATATCGTTCAAAACTACTGCACAGCTGTTATTACGTCTGGGGAGCTGCGGTGGCCA
>NW_018443566.1:0-313 GCF_002113885.1 Mizuhopecten yessoensis
AGTATGTATTTTCTACTTTCACTTTCAAATAATATAACTTCGAGCAAGAACTAGAAACTATCGTTATACTTCATCCTAGCTAACGATATCGTCATGTAACAGTCAATAAGATGAAAGAAGATATATAAATAGTCATGATAACCTATTTTGCATCGAGACGTTGCGTTACATTTTGGCCCATAAGCGTCATAATATTTTGACGCGCTATATATATGTAAATTACGATCACGTGACAATCACGATCACGTTACAATACATTGCAAAAATTATTGTGCATTCAAGCTGGGTTTGAGGACTTTTATAAACATATTTT
>NW_018443567.1:0-313 GCF_002113885.1 Mizuhopecten yessoensis
TGTTTTTCTTTCTGTCGATGATTCGTAAAGCTCCGTTCTGTAGAGAAAACAATAGAACAATTAGAAAAATACCTTAATTTAACATAGACTTATTTAAGGGTCGGCTAGTTTGAACACATTCTAAATCTAAATTACTTTGCCATTTTTCAATATTGTATTATCAAAAAATCATCTTTATATACATTTATATTTGATACATAAAGTCCGACTGAAGAAGGCAGAAAGGCCTTGCTGTAGATCTTGCATATTTTTTATTTTATTCTTTATTTTACTTCGCAAGAACTTGTTTATTTATTATCTACTATATATATAT
>NW_018443568.1:0-313 GCF_002113885.1 Mizuhopecten yessoensis
GGTTAACACTGATGAATAAGTGTGAATGAAAATGAAATTTCTTATATGAGACGGATGGTATTGAAATCAAATTTTAATGACGTCACATTAAAACATCATAATAATGACCGTCGTTTCATTTGCAACCTCGTTCACCGCAAACTCATTTTGATGAACCTTTTTCTTATTTTATTATGAATTCCTTTATACTTTTCCCTTAATTAATCTTTAAACCGCTTTATAACGCCTAAATTTGGGCAGTATAAGAAGTTTGACTGTATATGCATGCACCTTATTCTTGTGTCTGCTGATGATGATGTTTAGAAGTCAACCT
>NW_018443569.1:0-313 GCF_002113885.1 Mizuhopecten yessoensis
AAAAAAAACTATAAGAGAATACCGACCTGTCTTCAAAACCTTAACTCGAACTCAAAACAAACAAAGTATTTACCTGAAGACGAGACCCTTGAAAAGGGCTAGGGTCCGGAAGGGGAAGCGTCTTCTGCTTCATCGACGACACCTGCAATGTAAAATCTAGGTCAAATCCAAGTAATGTCGATTCCACTCTAATAAACATTTTCCAAAACATCGACCTTTATATTTCGCTTATAAAAAGCATATGTCCCTGTGCGATCACGATGGCGACCGTAAAACGTGTCTGTGGTCCTTATCTACCACGTAAAACGTGTCT
>NW_018443570.1:0-313 GCF_002113885.1 Mizuhopecten yessoensis
TTTTTTACATGTTCATGATTGTACAGCATGGTTTTATCTTATATCAAGGATCCCTGTCCCACTGCACTGTGGTTTTCGTATATACAGTTACCTCCCTTTAACTTCTGTTTGAATATAACTGTAGTACAGTTGGACCAGGACACTTCCATTGACCATGTAGCTCAATCGGTTAGTGTGATAGTCTGAAGTCACAGTGTTTAAACCCGGTCTAGCCCCGCTGAATTTATTCAACTCAGGACAGGTCCGTCCGGCGTAAACTTTTGTTGGTCCGGCAATCTCCTACTACATTTTTCAACAGATCTCTTTGAAACTT
>NW_018443571.1:0-313 GCF_002113885.1 Mizuhopecten yessoensis
TGTTTTGTTGTCAACATTTCATTTGCTGTTAAAATAATAGTTCGAAATAGCTGAGTAAAGCATAACTGCTCTATCAAAATGTAAACATAAATAATAAATATTTTAAAAAATATTCATAAGTCCTTTAAACATATTTCTAATGCTGACAAACTTACATAAAGCCAAACCTACCGGGCTTTATAAAGTTTGTCATCGATAGCAATGTGTGTCCTTCATTACTTGAATAAATACAGTAAAATAATAAATATAGCAATCAGTATTTGATGTAAAATATCCAAATGACTTTAACCTTAACTTATCATATTTAAATTCG
>NW_018443572.1:0-313 GCF_002113885.1 Mizuhopecten yessoensis
TTATTCCAACATTTAAATAGGAAGAGTTAAAATGTGTCTTGAGGGGTGAATGAGTTGAATGGAGTGTATTGTATGTACAAAAGTTTACATTGGAATGTTCTCTTTAGTGTTTTGCCTGAGGGTTCATACAATTTTACTTTTAACTTCTGTGTTAATTCAGGAAGTCTGCTGGAAATTCAAAGTGTTCAGAAATACATACTCAAATACAGCTGTTGGTTATTATGTTTGTTCATGGATAAGATCATTCGTATATCACTCTCTATGTTAAAAGATTCTATAATTGCCTTCCAGAACAACACCGTACCCAGACAGA
>NW_018443573.1:0-313 GCF_002113885.1 Mizuhopecten yessoensis
GTCACAACCATCGACTTGGACAACTTTTTAAAGTGCTTATTATTATTAAATTGGGAGGAAAACTGGAGAAAAATCAAGGGTTCTATCCAGGCGTGAAAAGAGAAACGGAGAAGGGGGACACTTTCTGAATCATCTTTGTGACCTCATTTTCTTTGTGGGGTATTTTGGCCGTTCAGGATCCTTAGCAACAGCTAAAGTCATGATCATATATAAGGTTACACCAGACACCAGGGCCACTCAGGGCCATTTTAACGTCTCAGCCTCTATGGAGTGAAATGGGTAAACGTATCATAAGGGTCCAATGGAGACAAAA
>NW_018443574.1:0-313 GCF_002113885.1 Mizuhopecten yessoensis
TTGCGTTCTCTGCATCTCTGGAATATGTATTGACAAAATCATTTAATTTTATTGATTTCCGGTTAATTAAAAAAAGGGAAGAAAATAGGGACTGATCAATGGCTATTCTTCTACCTGTTTTTTTTTTTTAAAGATTATAGATATACGACAGCACATTTACAAGCCAGTGAATTTCACCGTTAAACTGCCGCGCGTTTCTTTTAATGTACATCGTCCACCAGAAAGTGTTTATAGAACCTTTAATTTCGTCATGACATATTTCAGGGGCGCTGAGAAGATAACAGAGCGTGTCACCCTTATTAGTACTCCTACA
>NW_018443575.1:0-313 GCF_002113885.1 Mizuhopecten yessoensis
CACACTGAGAATACCTGCACACCTGTGACCACCACACACTGAGAAGTGATACAATTTCACAGAACTCCAGATAGAATTGATACATGATGGTGTTTTTCATGCTTAAGTTTACACAATATATGCATAAAAATGCAAAATATTTAAATTGCCTTGCCAGTGTGTCCGTCCTGGATAAGTACTCCAGTCTTCAGTGTGACACATTACACATTAAAGATAATTTCATGACATTACATGTTAAGCATGAATGAATGAAAGGATGAATGTCAAAATGAGTTCTGATGAAAAATGGTATACTAGCTGATGATTTTTTTTT
>NW_018443576.1:0-313 GCF_002113885.1 Mizuhopecten yessoensis
CGGGAAGGTGACTCCATACCTGGTCGGGAAGGTGACTCTATACCTTTTCATGTCCAATCGGGAGTTGAACCAAGCCAGCTTCAGTAAAAAGCAAGTGTGCTGTCCACTGCGCCACGCAGCCAGCATGCCTTTCTTTTTTTTTTTTACTTTTAATGCACTTTTTCAATGTGGTTTGCTATTTCCGGAAAAAAGTTCCGGAATTAAACAAGACAAATTTGGCACTTGATAAAACATGTCATAAAAACACTCAAATTTTACTTTTAAGTCTTTGTTCTATTTCAAGTTTCAAGTGTATATTTCTTTGTCTTTCCCC
>NW_018443577.1:0-313 GCF_002113885.1 Mizuhopecten yessoensis
TTGGCACTTTGTGCCAGGTGAGCTAACAATATATAGGAAAAATGTGTCAACACACATGTATTTAAATTAACCTTGTTTAGACGCATTACCTTTTACGGCAACAGGGATCACAAGGAATATGTAAAACTTTCTTTGTTTTGATATGCCACCTGGTGCAGGGTAAAAGGGTCTGCACACTGTACAAGAGAACTTTTGCAGACACACTACCTTCTGTAAAGCGAAGGGGTCAGGTGACACAATGGATATGATAACTAGTACAGACACGCTACCTTTTGTAAAGTGAAGGGGTCAGGGTCACAATGTATATGATAAC
>NW_018443578.1:0-313 GCF_002113885.1 Mizuhopecten yessoensis
TAATGTAGTATGTTACAAGAGTGTCAATAAGGTCTCCTATGGTTGCCTGCTCATGTGAGACTAATAGAATCTCACACTACTGTGTGATGTAAAGAGAGGTTTATTTTTTCCTACCAAAACCTGTGAAGTTTAGGAGAATAAGTTGACGTGTACATTAAAAGGCATGGCTATATTGACCTGTACATGTAAGTGGAAGGAACAGTTATATCCCTAACCAAGTAAATTATTGAAGGAAGTGATCATCTCAACCCAAGTATGTAATAGTAAAGGGACTAGTGACTCCAACCCTAATATGTTATAGTGATGGGAACAG
>NW_018443579.1:0-313 GCF_002113885.1 Mizuhopecten yessoensis
GACATGTTTTGGACTTAACTATCTTGGTATGTGAGAGATTATCTGTATCCGATTTTGTCATTGTGTTGAAAGACTAAAAATCAACATTCATAAAAAAATATAGCCCATTCAGGATCGTTGGTAGGGTTTATCTTATGTGTAGGTTACATTGCACCACTTGGAACTTATAGTGTTTTTTTTCGCTTTATTAGTCTGCTTTTCCAAAGTAGCTTTTAAGCATCCGTCTCCATGATACTGGCTGTTGCAAGGACGCGAAATATCATACAAACAAAATGTAAGTGCTATGGATTAACAAGGTTTCTGCATATCACGT
>NW_018443580.1:0-313 GCF_002113885.1 Mizuhopecten yessoensis
TCCCCAAACCAAATTCTACCGTTAGCTGTACTGTCCCTATTCTTTGATCTACCACTAGCTGTATTGTCCATATACATGTACCTTAATCTACCGCTAGCTGTATTGTCCCTACATACACCTAGACCTACCACTGGCTGTACTTTCCCTATGCCTATATCTACCGCTAGCAGTACTGTCCCTACACCTAGACCTACCGCTGTCTGTACTGTCCCTAAACCTAGATCTACCGCTAGCTGTACTTTTCCTAAACCTGGATCTACCGCTTGCGGTACTGTCTTTACACCTAGATCTACCGCTGGCTTTACTGTCCATA
>NW_018443581.1:0-313 GCF_002113885.1 Mizuhopecten yessoensis
ATGTAGCTGTCACAAATTATCAAGTCCCTGACATGTTTCAATAGCAAATATAATCTTTAATCAGTCGACAGGTCCCCTTTCAATTCTCTGAATCAAATTTAGATTACTTGTCTATTACTCTTTCTTCAGATGGATTGCAGAAACAAATGACACATTTTGGTTGTGTTCCGTGAATAAAACGAATATCTACAGTTATAACGTTAGAATTCAGTACGCAACTGTAATTAAATCAACTCATACATTTGAGCTGGTATACAGTGCTGTCGGTTAACGCAATATTCAATATTGATAGTCTCACGATACCCCTAGTCCG
>NW_018443582.1:0-313 GCF_002113885.1 Mizuhopecten yessoensis
TTTTACGTAAATGTCGCTTGAAGCAAATAAAATGCAAATATTTATGTGTTTACATTGATATTGTAATGTTCAAGGTTTCTAAATTGACATTGTGCTTTTCAAAGTGTTTTGATTGAGATTGTGTTATTCAAAGTGTCTAAATCGATATTGGGCTTTTTGAATTGTCTTAATTGACTTGTCCTGTTCACAATGTCTTAGCTATTTTACACTCCTTTGTTTTAAACTGTTTCGTCTCATGATAATTACTTAACTATCAACAGGGAAGCCATTGCCAATAAATCAATACGAGGAGTTACTTGACAATGTGAAAATT
>NW_018443583.1:0-313 GCF_002113885.1 Mizuhopecten yessoensis
GGTTTTCAACTGGAGTCCATGAAATTGTTTAAATAATATTTTTATTTTCTGTAACATGATGCAAATATCTCTAAACCAGTAAAGTCCGATAATTAACAACAAATATATGTGACCAGGTTATAAAGACATCACACCTAATCGGGCAGGGCACTTTTTTAAAGGGTTCCTCAAAGAAATTATTCCTTTATTTTAAAAGAAAGTAAAAAATCGAATGTGTAGAAATAAATAAACCATAATGTATGATGATGAGATTTGCCAACACAACCTCTTATTTTACTGTCACTTCTCTTGAATTTGACACTTAAGATCTATG
>NW_018443584.1:0-313 GCF_002113885.1 Mizuhopecten yessoensis
CCCCCCCCCCCCCCCCCCCCCAATTTCTTAACTGTTTCACAATTCCCCGTCCGAGAAGTCTCGAGACTTGGATTGGGTGATCACAGAGTCATGACTATGCAGCCAGCAAATGTAACGTGCAGGATGTTTGCCCATGTTTATCCATTGTCTCTTTTTCTCCCTAGTTGTTGCTAGGAGTGCACCTTCGTCACTTTGTCCTTGGTGTACTTTCCTGTAAGCTCTACACTATACGTGTGGCTGGAAAATATTGATGTGGATATATTGGATTGTCAAGCCATATTTCGGTTCAAATTTTGAACGTATGTAACAATTC
>NW_018443585.1:0-313 GCF_002113885.1 Mizuhopecten yessoensis
AAATTCACGTACAATATTCAATCAGATGTAATCAAGAAATTAAAAGGTCACATGAACTGGATTTATGAAATAATTACTGACATCTTAAAAGAAAGTCCAAAAACAAGACAGAAGTGGACCACAGCTTTCGATCAACTGAACAATTTCTTAGTGAGTGACAACCACATCACCAGCATCAAAACACTCTTTTCTGTGGACACAATTACAAAAGAAAACAACAAGCTCTCTTCCAAACTGGCTTTCTGGCTCATGGACAAACTAATTGAAAATGAGGCCAAAAAAGTGCAACAAACACAGGAAGAGGAACTGCATC
>NW_018443586.1:0-313 GCF_002113885.1 Mizuhopecten yessoensis
TTACATCTTTTACGCAAACTAAACAAGCTGTCAAATTAATTAACCTCATTTTGTGCAATCAAATATGCTTAATTGCTAATACAAATTAATAAAAGACAAAATTAGCATACCATTTGCTGCCAAAACAACGTTCAGTCATTAAAGGTTATGCTGTGCGTTTTCATCAGAGTCAGCAATACGCTTGTGCATTTGCAATATCACTCTACGTGCTTAACAAACATTATATTAACTGAAATTGACTAACAATGATTTAAGAAAGAATGTACCGATGGTGTAAACTGATATTTGGTGTATATGTATATCAATAAAATCA
>NW_018443587.1:0-313 GCF_002113885.1 Mizuhopecten yessoensis
CATCTCCTACGGACTTTCAGTACTTTGATTTAAATAATGTTTCAAAAGTTGTCAAATATTTTTTTATATTAATGTGAAAACGCTTTCATGAAAAAATACAACTTGCCAATGTCTATCACTCATCGCTGCTGTTCTTATTTCATATTGGACAAAACTATACAGCAATGATACAAATAAATATATAACAAAGTTCTTAAAATAATTCAATCCATGTCCTGAGAACACAGGAACTTCTTATCAGTCCAGTCATATACTGGTCAGAAAGCATCTGGGCAATTTAATGGCTCTATCAAGAAATGGTCTAATGACCCAT
>NW_018443588.1:0-313 GCF_002113885.1 Mizuhopecten yessoensis
GGGGGGTATGTATCTTTTATTATGTTCATATGTACCATTACGTATGTCCGTAACTGTTTAAATACACGTATACGCTGTCAAAAAGTTCAAAAAAGCATACTAAGTGGCATAATTTAATGGTTTGGATGCACTTAAATTGAGGTACATAAATGAGAGATTCCCTAACGGATATATTTCAAGATTCACCTGAAAACAAGTCTTCATAAGTTCTTTTAAGAACTGGTCAGGTGTTTAGGCTACAGCCAATTGGATTGTAGAAAATCATCGAATAGATAAGAATATGCGCTATAATACTACTGTGTATAGGTCATAC
>NW_018443589.1:0-313 GCF_002113885.1 Mizuhopecten yessoensis
AAAGGATGGAAAGGAACAAAACAGAGGATGGGAAGGAACAAAACAAAGGATGGGAAGGAACAAAATATCAAGCTATAATATAAAAATGACTGTTTATGAGTAAAACATCCATTTGAGTAGCTTAATTTAAGTGTTTCCATATATAAACTGGCACAAGATTGAAGCTTGCAGATAACAATGTGTGTTTATATATATATGAGAATAAATAACATGATCACTTGATTAGATCAAATATACACAGATTAAAAATGGAAATGAATCATCGCCTGTTTGATACATATCATAATTCAATCTGTTTTCCTTCCTAATCATA
>NW_018443590.1:0-313 GCF_002113885.1 Mizuhopecten yessoensis
TACAGTACAATGTACCTCTTTCTTTTGTATACAGTACAAATCATTATTTGGTTGATTGATATAATAATTGGATAAAAAACAGGACACATTAAATTTATTACTTTTCTTTATTTTCATATACTGGGTACCTACTGTATGGTACATGCCATTCTTCTTCACATACCTGTCATTTTCCTTAGCATACAGGTAATTCTGTCTTGGTTCAAGAAACCCTGTGTTTCAATTCAACACTGTTGGTATATGAATTGTTAATATCAAAGAAATTATATTCTATGATTTATTAAATACAACCACCTGAAAATGATAAACAGTA
>NW_018443591.1:0-313 GCF_002113885.1 Mizuhopecten yessoensis
TAGTTATGTCTGCAAAATTTCAATCTCAAGCTGATTTTGTGTGGATACACATTGTCAGGGACACATCCCTGACACTAGATAGGAAAAATAATTATGATCTTCACTTATCATAATATCGCAAATGTCAATATTGTCAACATTTATCCAAAGCTTGGACTATTGGCCCTTATATGTGGTACATGATGTACAAACACGATGTATAGAGAATGTATAGGGATGATGTATATAATCAGAGACGTATAATACGTCTCTGATATAATCAACTAAGAGTTTCACGCGTCTCGCAGCCACGGTTTCCCCAGTTTCTGATCAC
>NW_018443592.1:0-313 GCF_002113885.1 Mizuhopecten yessoensis
GAAGACCAAATAAACTGAAACAACGATATGGTAGGAAGTTCAGAGTGGTAAGGTAGCCTTTCCACCTTAGTTTGAAAAAAACTGAAATGACCAATGACAGTTGTTGTTACACAATGGTATGTACCTCCAAATCAATTGTGAAAGAAGGTTTTTTCATTGGCTGTTTTCATTTAAGTGATTTTACATGATTATATTTTGTCAAAATTGACAAATTTTGTGATAAAAGGGGGATAACTCATTGTCACAACTTAATAATATTAAAGTAATACAATTGTAGCGTGCCGGGGGGGGGGGGGGGGGGGGGGGGGGGGGG
>NW_018443593.1:0-313 GCF_002113885.1 Mizuhopecten yessoensis
CGACAAACCAAAATACACCCAGAAGGATCTGGACGATATTTATGCAAAGAAAAACAAAACAGCCGTGGTTTTCATAAGTCATTGTCCTACTGTTAGCAAACGGTTGAAATTTATCAAACTGTTGCGGTCGCATGGCATACAGGTAGACATTTTTGGTTTATGTGGAGCTAAGTTAGTAAAGTGCAATGACAAAGACCGCTTCGTGTTGTCCTTCAACGTATCAGGGACAGTAAAGCCCGATTGCTTCAGCACTGTTCTGTCACAGTATAAGTTTTTCCTGTCGTTAGAAAATTCCCTCTGCATGGATTATACC
>NW_018443594.1:0-313 GCF_002113885.1 Mizuhopecten yessoensis
ATGTTATAGCTGTTTTTATAGGATACTCTTTATTTATCTCTATAAAATATGGTATAGTCATTTATATAGGATATTCTATATTTATCTCAATAAGACATGTTATATTTGTTTATATAAGATATTCTTCATTTATCTCAATCAGATATGTTACAGTATTTTATATAGAATATTCTTTATTTATCCATATAAGATACGTTATAGTTGTTTATATAGGATATTATGTATTTATCTCTATAAGATATGTTATAGTCGTTTAGATAGAATATTTTTTATTTATCTCTATAAGATATGCTAAAGTTGTTTATATAGGATA
>NW_018443595.1:0-313 GCF_002113885.1 Mizuhopecten yessoensis
CCCCTAAATCCAGGAGAATAAACACAAAAAGTCAGATACCAGTTAGTTGATTAAATTTTGATTCGTATAAGTGGAAAGTTAATGACGAACAAATAATACATACAAGATTTTTAATAATATCAGCACTTCAATGAAATATGTTATTAACTTCCATTAGAGAAACATAAAGCACTTACATTAACCCGTTTCCAGTTAATGCAATGCTTTCAATAATAAATTAGGTATTTGATGTACAATCGATTATAGTAAATCCATTTGTTCTCTATGTTGGATATTGAGTCAGCTCAGTTTAGGGGGGGGGGGGGGGGCCCCC
>NW_018443596.1:0-313 GCF_002113885.1 Mizuhopecten yessoensis
AAAAGGTCTTAATTAAATCTACAAAGAAATCCCAAAAGACAAAAATATACTATCATTTGAGGAGGTCCGACATGTCAGGGTGTCCCCAAGAAGTGCAGAGCACTTGAAAAATAAGCTAGTTTTTTCTATCAACAACACCAAAAATAAATAAAGTTAAAAAGTGCGAACGGCCAACACAGTACTGCAATTTTTACGAAGTCTTATAATCTAAAAAAGTGTTCTCACATAAAAAGTATATACGTTTACTGCTCATCTTCTTTATATAACCAATTCCAGTTACAGTGACTTCTATAATGTTGTTGATCGCTTCAGG
>NW_018443597.1:0-313 GCF_002113885.1 Mizuhopecten yessoensis
TTGATTTGGGCTTATTGCAAGATAAATAGATACCTACATGTATGTTTTAAATGAAGAAATATCTTGTCAACAATTAAGATATTTCATATATACCATATTTGCCGTAATTAATGCTCCTCACCAAATATACACCCTTTTTAAGGAGGTTATGCCGGGTGATTATGGATTTGGTGCTCACAAATTAGACTTAAAAACAACGAGGGACTTGAATGCTGTCTATACAACTTTTTTTCTGCTAAAGCTCTTGTCTTATTACCCTATTAAGCACCCCAATTCAACCAATTTTGTAGTGCCCTTATTACAGCAAATATGG
>NW_018443598.1:0-313 GCF_002113885.1 Mizuhopecten yessoensis
TTCTACAATACAAATACTATTACATTTTACATACATAAAGAAACGCACACGAGTTCTCACCCCATCTGATAATTAAAAAGCTATCCTCAGAGAATTCAGACTCTATATTAAGTTTATTAAACGGGATCAAGATAGTTTCTTCTAACAAATACCCATGACTTTTTGCATGCATAAGAAATCTCACACGAGTTCTAATTGAAGATATGTTTTATGAAGCTGGAATCAGAGAGTTTCAGAGAGTTGTGATTCTGTTTGATTTTATGAAACACGATACTGAGAACTACATATATACAGACTCTCTCACGAGTTCCCA
>NW_018443599.1:0-313 GCF_002113885.1 Mizuhopecten yessoensis
CTCCCATCAGTTTGTGACCCGTCCCAGGAACTTATCTCTGAGCCAATATAAACAATTGCTAGGTATCATGCGAAAAATATACCCATACTATCAGGTAGGTTCACGGGTCTGACCCCATCCTATGGTACTAAGGCTCTTGTATTAAAACAGAATTGTGTATTAAATCTCTACCTTATAACCATATAAACAATTGCTATTACTAGACTTGACCAAAAGGTTTATTCCTGTCAACATGGGAACGGTTTAGATCCCCACATACCATCATTGCCGAGGGGCTGAGTGTCTGTGAGACCAAACTAGTTCTCGCTGATGT
>NW_018443600.1:0-313 GCF_002113885.1 Mizuhopecten yessoensis
TATGGAACTTAAGGACAGTTTCCTGTTGGTTGCCGCCATTGATTTCGGAACTACATACAGTGGTTACGCCTACTCCACTCGACATGATTTCGAAACCGATCCCTTGATTATAAATTTAATGACATGGAATGCGGGATCTGGGGGACTCGCGTCTCAAAAAACATCCACCTGTGTTCTATTTAAGCCAGATAAGATATTTCATTCCTTTGGGTATGCTGCTGAAGATTTTTATAATGACCTGGTACTGGATGATGACCAAAAAGGCTGGTATTTCTTTCGCCGCTTCAAAATGGATTTGTACAAAAAGCATGTA
>NW_018443601.1:0-313 GCF_002113885.1 Mizuhopecten yessoensis
ATCCAAACTGTAGTGGTGGAGTAAATTTGTTTTAACGTCCTGCTTTTGAAGATTCGAAGAATTATTATTTCTAGTAATACATATATCAATTATATTGATAAATATCATAAATGAATGGTAAAGATTTAGCACATATTAAAAGAAAGTTGCGAATTTAAATAGAATAATTTGACAGCCAATAAATTGCACATCTATGCACTATGATACAGGATTTTAAATAATGCGGTATTGCTATTTGTTTATATGTTAATTGTATCAGTTATAAGCATAACAATACCGTACATTGTATTATATGCAATACGTTTCTTCGAAC
>NW_018443602.1:0-313 GCF_002113885.1 Mizuhopecten yessoensis
ATGGCGGCGGTGATGCTGATCCCAAAGGACCAGGACAGGTCGTGTGAATAGACGCCACGGAGAAACAGACCGCCCGAGTTGTAGGGAAAGGCGGATATGATATCTGTCCCATTCACAATACTCACTCCGTATATAATAGCGCCGATTAGGACGAACAATCCTGAAACAAAAACACAATCGACTTTAAAGGCCAGACAAGGATTAAAATATTTGATATCATTTCGTTTTGTCAGCTAGGAAAAAATGCATACACTATGATTATTTAGAACAATTTTTGTTTGTGTAGTTTAAGGATAACAGGTCGATAAAAAAA
>NW_018443603.1:0-313 GCF_002113885.1 Mizuhopecten yessoensis
TTGTTCTAAAGCCCGTATTCCCCTTTGTTGAGGGTACTACTGTATACCGGAAAACCGCACCCCAGTCAAATATTCGCCCATTGCCGACATAATCCATATTCGCACAGTGTTAATTTCGCTCTTGACATGTGATAACTATATATATATTATATGTTGCACACTTATATTCACTGTCATGATAAATTCGCCCTCATTGGGAAGGGCAAAAAAGGCGAAAGTCAAACTGCGGCGATTTGTTTCCTGTATACAGTATATACGGTCTGGTTCATAACATTAGGTCACCAGAGTTTCCTTAACTGGTGACAAAAAAAAA
>NW_018443604.1:0-313 GCF_002113885.1 Mizuhopecten yessoensis
ATCCCCTACTGTGACAGTCATATAACACGTTGTATGAAGCCGACTAAATCGATTTACAATTCACGGATGATAATGGTACTGTAACAGGTGCAAACGTCTATAGCAGGTGTAAGGTTATGTTTAAATTACTTGTGTAGCTGATATATATATATTAGTATTATAAACTAATACTAATAAATTAATCATATTTTAAGTAAAAATGTCAAAAAGAATCCCGGATGTATTTTAATAGATATTTTGGAACTTTTTGAAATATCGGGAAGGTATGTACATGGCTTTGCGGCACGTGCTCTACACAAGTAGACTAACCAGG
>NW_018443605.1:0-313 GCF_002113885.1 Mizuhopecten yessoensis
ACACTGACCTGTGACATAGTGAGATGTACCTGAGATAACCCTCACTACTTCTACCCTTTATTACCTTAATATACTGTCAGTGTTTTTGTGTTACAGTAACAGTACCAAGTACAAGCTGCCCACCAAAGTATCGGGGTCATCACCTAGACTGATCCAATCACCATTGAGGAGCCTAGCTCAGGAACCTTTCCACCAACACATAGCCAAAATACTCCAGAGAAAGTCTACTAATCCAGTCCTAAAGTAAGTATGGTTCTCTACTTAGTATAAACCCACACTACAGCTAAGTCTACACCAAACACACACTACAGCT
>NW_018443606.1:0-313 GCF_002113885.1 Mizuhopecten yessoensis
ATCTGTATATTCAAGCATTGGACGAATAAATGTTGTACATGTATATATTTTGCATAGTGTTTTCCTATCAATCTTATATTTCAGATACCTAAGGATGCTTATTCTTTTACTAGCCTTTTCATATACTAATTGAACATGAGTAGATCAAGTGCCATCTTCAGAAAATCCAAGATGTTTGTGATCATGGGCATGATCTACGCAAGTATTAGAGAAATTGATTAGAGGATGGATAGGTTCTTTTTTTCTAGAACAAAATAGTGATTTGGTCTTAGAGGGGTTAAATTTAATGTCCCATGTACTAGCCCAGTTGTTA
>NW_018443607.1:0-313 GCF_002113885.1 Mizuhopecten yessoensis
AATGAGTACATATAATTTTGATGAGTAAAAAATATGTAATAAATATGTGTATTTCAAACCTTTATTGCATAACCCCTGCGAGTGCGAGTTCATCAAATCATGAACTGTTCATGAACTGTTCATGAACAGTTCATGAACTCCAGGAACTGTTCATGACAAGTTCATCTAGTGAGTTATTGAACTTCAGTTCATAAACTCTTCCTGAACTAAGGGTAAAAATACTAATTCATTAACTCAGCCGATGACAAGAATCAGCTCATGAAATAGTTCATGAACAAATCAAGAACAGATCATGAACAAGAATGGGAACAAA
>NW_018443608.1:0-313 GCF_002113885.1 Mizuhopecten yessoensis
GGCCAAATCAGTGCGAGAAAAACTTCATTAGTAAATTCTATTCGTCTCATCAGAAATCTCAACCAAAATTCCGTTCATACAGAAATTTTTAGTCTCACGAACTATGTTAGACTGGAATGACCTCTCAATTGACAACACCTTTGCAACATCCTCGCCATCCTTCAAAACTATGTTCTTAAAAATATCTAACAGAGCAGCTTTGAACTTTTAATCAGTCCACTATTCCCTCTTTCTTCTTCCATCTTCCATCTCGTATGTTGGGGTTGCGCAAACACTTGAAGATTTTCTTCCTTCTCCAACACTATGCTATGTC
>NW_018443609.1:0-313 GCF_002113885.1 Mizuhopecten yessoensis
TGTGTAAACGTGGTATATGTGTGTGAACGTGGTATAGGTGTGTAATCGTGGTATAAGTGTGTAAACGTGGTATATGTGTGTAAATGTGGTATAGGTGTGTGAACGTGATATAGGTGTGTGAACGTTGTATAGGTGTGTGAACGTGATATAGGTGTGTAAACTAGGTATAGGTGTGTAAACGTTGTATAGGTGTGTAAACGTGGTATATGTGTGTGAACGTGATATATGTGTGTAAACGTGGTATAGGTGTGTGAACGTGGTATAGGTGTGTATACGTGGTATAGGTGTGTAAACGTGGTATAGGTGTGTAAAC
>NW_018443610.1:0-313 GCF_002113885.1 Mizuhopecten yessoensis
TAAGTTCTCATAGTTCAAAATGGTCTGTAATTATGTGAACTTCTGCAATTGATTGAATGGAGTGTCAATCAAATAAATTGCATGCCACATTAATTAAAGAATTTCTGACTGTTAGGATTGTTTATCAAATTTGATTAATAACTGTAATTGTTAACTTGTCTGTTCTAGTCAACAAAACCCAGACTTTTTCATTTATTTGTGCATTTATCAACCTTGTAAGAGATCTAACTATGCATTCCTTTCAGAATTTGTTTGGATGACATAATATCAATTGTGATGTGTTTGTCACAGAGGTGTTATCTCCCCTGATCCA
>NW_018443611.1:0-313 GCF_002113885.1 Mizuhopecten yessoensis
AAATACAAATCCTACAGCTATTGAAATTACCTTTTCTGACGTCAGAAGGGAAATACAAATCCTTTAGCTACAGAAATTACCTTTTCTGACACAAGAAGGGAACTACAAATCCTACAGCTATAGAAATTAGCTTTTCTGACGTCCGAAACTTGAAGTTAAAAGAATGAAATAAATATTGTTTTTGGATACATTGGTTTGAATGATTTTCCTTCGAAACAAAATGCCTATTTTCATACACGACCGGAAAAACAGGTTAGCATTTGCCGCGGAAATGTCTGTTATTACTAGTATGACACAGACATGTCTGTTATTA
>NW_018443612.1:0-313 GCF_002113885.1 Mizuhopecten yessoensis
AAACGATGTGCTGAATAATATTCTTGACATTAATATGTAGTTTGTATAATTAATTGTCACATGAAACCAGAAGTACAATCATTTGTTCAATTTATCATTTATATAGTGTACTAGTAATGCTTCAGTTTGGTACTTTTTCCTAATGCTGGTTAGTGATCAGTATACGGACTTGCATCGTTTATAATGGAATCCAAATCGTCAAAAGAATCCGTATACTTAATGATAACGGTCGCATTTTGACAATGTATACTGCAAAAATGGAATTAATGTGATGTGACGTTTTGATTTAGTAACTCTAAAGATCTTGATCAAT
>NW_018443613.1:0-313 GCF_002113885.1 Mizuhopecten yessoensis
ATGTACGTTGTGCTTCACTGCATGCTGTGCTGTACTGTGTGGTGTATTGCCAGGTAAGCAGTGTTTTGCACTAAGTTATGATTTAAAATATGTTATGTAGTACTGTAAGTTGTGTTAAACTAAATGTTATGTTTTACTGTATCTTGTGGTTCACTGTATACTGTACTGTACTGTGTTGCCAGGTAGGACGTTGCAGTAAGTTGTGCTGTAAGTATGTTGTGTTATAATGTAAGTTGTGCTGTAAAGTATGTTGTCTAATACTATAAGCTGTGCTGCAAAGTATTTTGTGTTTCACTGTATGCTGTGCTGCCCT
>NW_018443614.1:0-313 GCF_002113885.1 Mizuhopecten yessoensis
TGAACTTTTACAGAGTGAACACTACAACCATCAACCATTGATGATGGCAGGAGTTGTGGATGATGACCTTTTGCTGTTCAGAGAAGACAGTGACTGTTTTGTATTCTCTTTGCTTTCTCAGGGGGATAGCTGTCATCTGTCTCCTCTGGTGCCGGCTCTGGCTGGACTGTTTCAGACTTCGGGGATGGGACAGCCTTGCCCATTCTTGCCTCTGGTAGCCTTGGGTGGCATCTCTCAAAGGCTCTAAAAATTACTAACAAAGGCAGGTTATGATGTGCTCTCTTCAAGAGTAGATCGCTGAATGAGACGCATT
>NW_018443615.1:0-313 GCF_002113885.1 Mizuhopecten yessoensis
GTAATTGATTCACAAGAAAAGGTATTTCCATAGTCAGCATAATAAAATAGTGCTGTCTCTCATATATGAAACTCAGTTGTAATACAAATGTTTGGAATCAAAGAAATATTAAAGAAATACAAACAAGAAATTTATCGTAAATTTAAAGCAAAAATAACAGTATCAACTTGTGTCCAACTTTATTTTCTCTCAGTGTATGGCTATTCATAACATTTCTCACTTAGTTCTAGTTTCAGAAAAAAGAATGAAATTAACTTCTCTACCTTTCTCTCTGAAGATCCAAAAGTAAAAGTTGTAGGTAAGTTTTGGTATT
>NW_018443616.1:0-313 GCF_002113885.1 Mizuhopecten yessoensis
CTGTAGCATTCCTCAGACTATCCATGTACCTCTCTCTATCTGTTGTAAAAAGTACCTCCTCGATTCATTTCTGTATCTGCTGTATAGAGGACCTTAGTACGTCCATAATTAGTACAATCTCATAAAACATTCATCAAACTGTTCATGTTCTTCTCTTTATCCCACGTTATGCCTTTTATTTTATACAAATAAATACATTCTTGGAATATGCATGTATATCCTCCCGCTTACAGGACATGTTATATGGATGTTATTAACACAAAATGTTGTTGAAATTATTTCTTTTATTGGTGAGTTATTGCACGAAAACGTT
>NW_018443617.1:0-313 GCF_002113885.1 Mizuhopecten yessoensis
TTTCTCATATATACAGTTGTGGTATCCCATAACGTTAAACGATGCTCAGTGTGCGCACGGTGTGTGCACATTCCTATGTATTCACGATGTACGAACGATGACAATCTGGACGACTTTTGCTAGTGCATATTTGTGTGCACGATGAACGAACGCTGTGCAGTAACAGTCGTGGTAGGTGAAACTTGAGGAATGGCTTAACAATATCAAGTGTATACAGTTTTGTGTTCAAGCATATGAAGTTAACTTGTGTATTTCTATATTCTAGCTCCATCTATAAGACATCTTTCTATTCATATTTTCGAAAATTTAGAAA
>NW_018443618.1:0-313 GCF_002113885.1 Mizuhopecten yessoensis
TAGTAATAGAGGTGTACTGCAGTTACATATAATACATGTAATCACTAATTATATTCAATGTTAAGTTTCCAACAGATCTAAATATCAATCATGGCCTATCATTTGCTGAGTCATCTCAGGCTCTAATAATTTCTGCTCAGATTTATGGATCACAATAAAAGTTGTTTGATTGAATCGATATTTTAATCGTGTCCTTGAAGATGGGAAAAATGCCAACATCTTTCGCAAAATGGCTGCTGCAGACTGGCATCTGATAAGTCGAAATGTATGTCCAATGTCCCTATGTAAAAGTGTGCAGTGTCACTACGAACAC
>NW_018443619.1:0-313 GCF_002113885.1 Mizuhopecten yessoensis
TTGTTTTGTTTTACTACTTATAGCATATTTAAATCATATTCATAGGTATTAGTAATGCAGGATTCTTTTGTTTTGTTTTTACTACTTATAGCATATTAAAATCATATTAATAGGTAGGAGTACTCTTAACTTGCTTTATTACTATTAGCATATTTAAATCATATTAATAGGTATTAGAACTGCAGAATTCTCTTGTTTTGCTTAACTACTAGTAGCATATCTAAATCATACTAATAGGTATTAGTACTGCAGGATTCTCTTGTTTTGCTTTACTACTTATAGCATATTAAAATCATATTAATAGGTATAAGTA
>NW_018443620.1:0-313 GCF_002113885.1 Mizuhopecten yessoensis
TCAGGATAGAGTTAAATACACACAATGCCCTAATTATAGTAATATTCATTTCACAGAATGAGCAAGCGATAGTGTGGCAAAGTTTAAAATATGGCTACAAAATTCAAATTCTTTCTATTCTTTGTGTTTCTGAAATTTATTTCTGTCAAAACAATTCCTTTCCTATCTTTCCTGCTTTTTTGTTTCTATCTACTTTCTATTCCAGGTGGTGTCTCTTAGGCACCCGTCCTTATATGACCCTGACTGTTGCGAGGACGTTATTCCCTGTATTCCCTTCATTGCATGATCGTAAGAGGCGACTAATATTGGGATC
>NW_018443621.1:0-313 GCF_002113885.1 Mizuhopecten yessoensis
CGTTCACCTTACTTGCCGCTGGCTATATACTGCAGAAACATGAAAAGTACGCATCGATTAACGTTATTAGATTAAATTGGTGCATATATAAAGAACAGATGTTCGACATTTATCAACAATTCAACAACACGATAAAATGTGTCTTGAAATACTAATCAATGACAGATGTCATAAGGAAGAAACTGTTATTTTAGATTTTTGAATTCAGTCTCTGTTCAAATTAGTGGTTCTTTCGGTGTAGTAACACTAGCTGCATGTTAAACGTTTAATAACATATATCGCACTGTTGTACAACGGTATTTTTTAAACGATT
>NW_018443622.1:0-313 GCF_002113885.1 Mizuhopecten yessoensis
AATGGTGAGAGGGAATTAGACAGTGTTGATTATATCAGTCAGCATTTAGAGCACGGTAGTGCATGATCAGAGGTAGTAGGTCAGCTGTCCTGTGCTGCTAGTAGACTAGATCTTGCCAGATGAAGGTCATATAGCAAACTCCTACTAATTTTCTCCAATGTAAGTCTCTGGTGTGAGTTCAGTTGTAGGTCACGGGCTGTGCTAGTAGATGTGCAGTCCATTAACACTGGAGCAGGATAGGATCACTGTGGAGGACCTTAGCTGCACCAATATCGTCTAGACACCAGTTTCCGCGCGTTATGTATTTCCGCGC
>NW_018443623.1:0-313 GCF_002113885.1 Mizuhopecten yessoensis
GACCTCAATCTTAAGAATGTGATCACTAAAATATTGAAAAATCTCACTTCATGAAGAAAGATCAAAGTGTCCAGAATTGTATCAACATTAGATAACAATTTATTCCAAACCACATTTTCTGTGTATAAGAACAAAAAATAACAGTAGCTGTTTTATTGTAATGTTAAGCTGAAGAATATCTACGAGCGATTAATCAGAAAGAATGGAGGCCAATGGTTTTAGTGCAGTCTTCTGTCTATAAAATACTTAAGTATTATTAGTATACAACATTTTATTTCAAAATACTTCGTCTGTGTAAAACTTAAGAATGTCC
>NW_018443624.1:0-313 GCF_002113885.1 Mizuhopecten yessoensis
GAATCGCTACATATATTAAACAAATCTCTTACAAATATAAGTAAAACTTCATTAAGCTAACCAATGTGGAAAGAATATTTTTAAACAATAATGTGTGATGTGCTGATAAGTTATCGCCTGTCACCGGAAACGACTGTGTTTGAGTGTTGTCAATGGTCTCATCGGGGTGCTGAAGTGGTGTATCCTCATCACCCGGGCAAACACCTCATATGTCCCCTTCACGTAGGGTATTATGACCCAGCCTTTCCATTGGGTTTAGCTTTCATTTCTTTCCTTCTGTTCCCGATTCTTATTTCTGTTTTTTAGTTTTTGT
>NW_018443625.1:0-313 GCF_002113885.1 Mizuhopecten yessoensis
CATCGCCCGACAGTCACTGTCTTTACATCGTCCGTTTGTCACTGTTAACGCATCAACCGACAGTCACTGTCAAGACATCGTCCGTTCGTCACTGTCAACTCATCGCCTGTCAGTCACTGTCAACACATCGTCTGTCTGTCACGGTCCACAAATAGCCAATGTATGAGTCAAGCTATGTACATTGTGTGGCAGTCCTAGCTACACATCGTCCGAAGGTCAATGTCTTGCCATCGCTGTCGCATTCACTGTCTCAACATTGTCCGTCTGTCACTGTCAACACATCATCCGACAGTCACTGTCAAGACATCGTCTG
>NW_018443626.1:0-313 GCF_002113885.1 Mizuhopecten yessoensis
AATAACTTTCTTTTTTATTTCTGCATTGTAGTTCCACAAGATGACGAAGGCCGAGGCGGAAAACCACATTCATGTCCTCCGGAATTCCCGTGAATATCCTAAACTGGACTGTCCGGAGGCTGAATGTGGTTTAACCACCGTCCGCCTGGACCTTCATCTCATCCGCCAGCATCAGATGGTCCGGGGCTCACCTCAGTTCCTGTCAGCGATGGCAGCTGGGAACCTGTTCGACAGGGCTGAGGTGAGAACCACTCTCCTCGACCAGGCACTGGACGATTATATGTAAGTAAAGACTCCACATTGAGATATAATG
>NW_018443627.1:0-313 GCF_002113885.1 Mizuhopecten yessoensis
AAAATCTCATATGAAATGAAAACTCATTTAAGATCCTATATTTATTTATATTTATATTATAAATTTGTAGTTCACTTAACTGTGCGAGTTGCTATGTTATTAAATTTCTGGTATAAGACCTGAAATTTGAAGTCCAGTTTGCTTTCAAATATAAGAATTTGATGTTTTACAAAAGTGTTGTATGTATAAGCTTTCTCCAGTAGTGAAATTTTAATTTTAATTATTGAGAAAATTTGCACATTTCCATTTGAATGTACAAGTAGGAATACAAACAGTAATATCATATTAATAATTCTAGCCTAAAGATACTGTT
>NW_018443628.1:0-313 GCF_002113885.1 Mizuhopecten yessoensis
CCGTGTTACTGTGTGTAGTGTACCGTATGTATGGTACCACCTGTGCAATCAATACACACTAATCCTTTGTTATGTCACAGGGTTATTTTGTGTGACCCCTATTCTGTAATGCAGCACCATTTCAACATATCGTTTAGTAATACATGTGGTAATGCTGTACATATCACATTTCCCTTGTAAAGCATATAATCCAAGAAGTTGAGTTTATAAATTTTTGTAAGATCGGTCAAATTTAGTGGAGAAGTGTATTGAACACATGCTGGAACATGTGTCGTTTAAGTATTAACATAATGTGTTCATATCTATTGTTATG
>NW_018443629.1:0-313 GCF_002113885.1 Mizuhopecten yessoensis
GTGAATATTGTCATTAGAGGAGTCGTTTTAATTTAGAAATAGAACTCAGACTTATAAGAATGATTATTCATAAGCAGGATAATCTGTAACTATAGCTAGTTGCGTATACGGTCCTGACCGTGGCCATCCTGATCAGGAAATCAAATGGAAACAATTAATGTGGTTATTCATCGACTACACAAAGTAAGCAATGCGAATGGCCAAGATAAGCGTCACATGTAAGGATTCATATCGAGAAAAAATTGCTGCACGAAACTGTTAATCTGATATGTACATGATTATGAATATCAGCGTTTGCCTTTTTTCATCAATT
>NW_018443630.1:0-313 GCF_002113885.1 Mizuhopecten yessoensis
TTCTTCCCCTACCTTGAAGGTGTGACAGTAACATTTCCAACTCGAGGCGTGATATATTGATGTTTATGCCAATGCTCTACCCAAGGTTAAGCAACAAAATAATCACCCCGATAATTGGGATTTCTGTTTAAACCTGAAAATAGGGAAGAATTATTTTTTTCCCATAATTCTAATACTATGTTGAAAGCAAAAACGTTTTTTTGTAAACTATTTTTGTCCTGATTTGCACATGATATCTCCAATTGTGCGCTAATTGTGACGTCATACGGATAGCTCCAATGAAGTCATAGTATTGCTTCGTTTTACTTATCTG
>NW_018443631.1:0-313 GCF_002113885.1 Mizuhopecten yessoensis
ACATGTTGTACTTATTTTGTATTATATGTATTATACCCATGAGTCAGTTGACTCGAGGTTAATAAAGAATCCGGAGCAACATTGGGCCAAAGCGACTCAATGTTGTATAAACAGAGGATGGGTCCCCCAAGGGCAGAGAGTAAGTAAAGGGGAATCATTCAAAATCTACTCCTTCAGTACGGGTAAAGATAAAGCGATTTTAACTTAATTTGGTCTGGAGCACCCGTTGCGTAACATTCTGTGTATCACGTAACATAATTTTCTTCAACTACTTTTCATGAGTATTTATACATCAAGTTTATCCTTCTTCTTC
>NW_018443632.1:0-313 GCF_002113885.1 Mizuhopecten yessoensis
CGTTAAAATAATAAGTCTGTCATTTTTAAGAGTAAACTCAACATTATCTGGCAATTCATGAGAAAAATACTTTATTTTATTTTCAATATTTCTTCTATTATTTCTATATCAAGACAATTATTTTCCATGGGAGTTTAATCCATTTTAGATTCTCCTTCCTCTACATCGCAGTGTTGGTCTCTTGAATCTACATGAAATGTTGAAGTTTCATCAGACAAATTTTAATGATGTGGATTATGACTTATTTGTTCACAGCTAAGACTATCGAAAGTTTTTTCTCTCATTTGCCACAAAGCTGAATTCTTCCTTTGTT
>NW_018443633.1:0-313 GCF_002113885.1 Mizuhopecten yessoensis
CAAGAAAACAAGTTTCTTCACAATTAAATATATAAAAATAGTGGAAGTAGAAGTTATTGGTTAACCCTCTGGTCAACAAATGAATATTAAATATTGTTAATTTTTTTCTAACTTTGGTAACAAGAACATCCCTCTACTTTTTTTCATTATTTGTTTTTTTTTGCCTTTGATGGAAGTATCTCCCTAAAATTCTTATACCGGTAAATATCAATAAATCTTCAGTTTTAGTTCTAACAAAGTAATTGGAGGCTTCGGAATAACAAAAATGATTTAATACCATGTTATATGCAGTATAATTTATGTTTTAAATGTC
>NW_018443634.1:0-313 GCF_002113885.1 Mizuhopecten yessoensis
CTTCCATGTAATGAGATGCATTAATATATCAAATATGATTTTAACGATAGTGAGTACTAAAATTCCATAACCACTTGAAATGTTACAACTGGTTATATTAATATAAATTAATTATAGCTAAATGTTACACCAGAATGTTACGCGCTGAGCTTGGCCGGTCAAATTTTCATTCACAATAGTTTATATACTTAAATATCTTACCTGTGACACACTAGTGATAATGGTATGGTAGCGCATGCGTGATACTGAGGACAGTCGTTTTTAACCCGCTCCGCTAAAAAGTGCCTTTAAAGGTGTTTTAAGGACTTTTTTA
>NW_018443635.1:0-313 GCF_002113885.1 Mizuhopecten yessoensis
ACATGGATGCATGTTCTTGGATGACTATAGCTGTTATTAGGACGTTAAACAAAATAAAACCAACCCAAACCATCATTATGGAACAGTAATTATATTAGTATACGTTCAATCATTTATGCTTTGTAATATTCGTACTTACTACCGATAAAAAAGTCGAGTTTTTTTTAAAAACCTCATGAAACTTTATACTTTAACATTAATAAAGACACGCCTTAAAATGACCTCAGCTATTTATAAGATGCTTAACCAATTAAACCAAGACATACCAAGCACTTCAAAAACATGCAATTTTATTTGAAATGTTCTTTTTTTT
>NW_018443636.1:0-313 GCF_002113885.1 Mizuhopecten yessoensis
AATAGTCCCTATGTAAACAATTAATTGTCACTTGGTTAGTAGTTTCGAGTGTACATGTGATAGGAATTATGCTATTAAAACAATTGTTGATTTGTATTGGAATGTATCCAAATTCATTCGGTGACTGTGACAGGTTGTGTAACTGAATGGCCCAAATTTATTAATTTTGTGTCATGGTTTTTCGTGAATTTAATTCTCTAAAATTCAATTATGACAAATGAGAACTATTGAATTTTAAATCCAGTGATGCATATTTAGTAGTGTTGTCAATTGTATCATTTTATTGATTCAGTACGGCCGGTCGTATTTGATT
>NW_018443637.1:0-313 GCF_002113885.1 Mizuhopecten yessoensis
GAATGATCCACTATCACACCTGTACTCCCATTCATCACGTGTACCTTCACACAAAGCTCGTGCACATTGCCGCTACTCATGAATATTCATGTATGCTAATCTTAACTTACGAAACTATTAGACATATTTCCTGCTATACTGCGTGACGCAGGAAAGTTACATTACCTGGACAAAATTTAAGTATAGTCTGTTTCTATATTTCCATAGCATATATCAACATTAAAATCAATTCTCTCATTACACTACTTACTGTGATGATGAGAGATCTGATTTTAATTAGATTGATAAAGGCTTTGGTTCAGCTTAAAGTTTC
>NW_018443638.1:0-313 GCF_002113885.1 Mizuhopecten yessoensis
TTTAGTTCACACGGCGATGTACAATATGGCACCGAAAAGATTCAAGGTGATGTATCGCTTGGATGGGGAATGAAGAAAATGGGGTCGTTTGCCCTGAAGACACCTTTCACTGATGATATGCATGCAGCCTTTCAACATTCAGGAAATCGGAAGCAGTGTTCCAGTCATGCTGAGCTGAGTCTTAGTCCCAGGGAAAAAAACTATGAAGTTGATTTCACGTTTGCCAATGCAAGAAAGGTCAAAGCATCTGCATCGGTGAAATCCAAGCATTTCCAAGACTTTAACTTCGCCATCACCAACAAGGGACGTTTTG
>NW_018443639.1:0-313 GCF_002113885.1 Mizuhopecten yessoensis
GATCCCACAAAAAAGCAGGTAATATATCAGAGATCCCTCAAAAAAGCATGTAATATATCAGAGATCCCACAAAAAAGGCAAGTAAAAAATCAGAGATCCCACAAAAAACAGAAAATACATCAGATATCCCACAAAAAGACAGGTAAAAAATCAGAGATCCCACAACAAAAAGGCAGGTAATACATCAGAGATCCAGCAAAAAAACAGGTAATACATCAGAGATCCAAAAAAAACCAGGCAATACATCAGAGATCCCCCCAAAAAACAGGTAATACATCAGAGATCTAACAAAAAAACAGATAACACATCAAAG
>NW_018443640.1:0-313 GCF_002113885.1 Mizuhopecten yessoensis
TTCCAGTAAGCAACTGTACAGCTGAAACTTATTGATTCCTTAATAACTACAACAGTATTATTTTACATATAAAATAAAATAGCATATTTCATATATTGACAAAAGATGTCAGATAGGAAATAGTACAAACATTAAATAGAGATACTTTCATCTATGTGTCGTTTAAACTTAAACGCTTACATATCATATCTAATATACATTTCGATGATTTTGATTATACATTTTTAAATGTTCGTATGTGTTGCGTTTCTGGTAACATGTTATTCTGAAGTGTTTTACAAATTCTTGTACCTAGCTATCATCATCGACATTT
>NW_018443641.1:0-313 GCF_002113885.1 Mizuhopecten yessoensis
CTTCATCAATGTTAAGTTTTTGCGTTTAGCTGTGTGTTTTATGCTGTATTTTAAATATTTAAAGTTTTAAACTAAATAAACTTGGACTGTAGTTATTTTAGAAACAGTGCATTTTAAATCATGCATCATATGCTGAATGTGGCCTATATTTCAGGGTCCAGTGACTTTGTTAGCATCTTCCTTCATGTTAAGTTTTTGCGTTTAGCTCTGTTTCTCAAAAAGTATAAGTGCTAGATCAGCCAAACTTGGACCATACATGCGTCTTATATTCATAAACCATGGATTATAAACCATGCATGATATGTTGAATGTG
>NW_018443642.1:0-313 GCF_002113885.1 Mizuhopecten yessoensis
TTTAGTATTTTTCAAAATTTGAATGTCTGAAATTAGAAGAAAAAACAACAACAGCAACAAAATGATTACAAGAAAATTAATCGAGTCGAACTCGGGACCTTTACATGAGTTATGATAAAATGCACAGGATAAGTCACTCAAAGCCCGAAGGAACCATTTTGGTGGCTTTACCTTCTATATACAAGGGAGATCACTCCAAGAAAAATAAGTGGAACTCTTCAAACATTATCCGAATTTATGCAGTGGTATCCGATACCTTAAATACCCTCTATATGCAAAATGTATTAATAGAAATTTAAGGACTTTTCAATAT
>NW_018443643.1:0-313 GCF_002113885.1 Mizuhopecten yessoensis
CTCACAAGAGAAGATAACTCTGCAATATGCAAAGACGGAATAGAGATTCCTATAATATTTTACCACAACAATTATTTCTAATAATTCAAATCAGCTGTCAAACAAAATCGATACATTCATACGTCGTAATAATGTGATCATTTTTTTTAGATAATATGGCATCATACGTCCCCTTCAA
The DNA here is from genome assembly GCF_002113885.1 of Mizuhopecten yessoensis. Classification (NCBI taxonomy): domain Eukaryota; kingdom Metazoa; phylum Mollusca; class Bivalvia; order Pectinida; family Pectinidae; genus Mizuhopecten; species Mizuhopecten yessoensis. Next base: position 179 of record NW_018443643.1, read on the forward strand.
TATGTTGTGAAGGCATAGCACGTTGATTTTATTGGGTTAGTTGATTAGGGGAAATAAAACACCCGTCAATTTCTGCATTCCTTTATCAATCTAGCGTTAATCTGGCATGTTTTATGAATAATTGTTAAGTGATGC
>NW_018443644.1:0-313 GCF_002113885.1 Mizuhopecten yessoensis
TATATCAATAATCTACAAAAGGTGAACTTATAAATGTCCAGATCTGAAGACGTCAGTGGTTGGACGGCCAGCATGGCGGTACATGATTTGATTAAGAGAAAGGTCATCAGTGAACCCTTTAGATAATACAATCAATTCAGACACAAAGTGAATTTTAAAGCTCTAACAGAAAATCCTATTGTCACTAATCTGACAAACTATATATGATTATGAACAACCTCCCTAATCCTGTGAAAGATGAACCAAACTAACCCACAGATGATTTCACATTTAAAATAAGGTAACCTATACAGCATACCAAAACAATGACTTA
>NW_018443645.1:0-313 GCF_002113885.1 Mizuhopecten yessoensis
GTGTAGGTGATACATGTGTAAGTGATACATGTGTAAGTGATACATCAGTTTGATGTGACATAAGCGCTAATTCTTTTATAAAGAATTATAAAGGATGATTCCAGGTAGATCTTCCACCTATGTTGATTGCATGACATCATTGTTCTTTTATTTATAGGGCAACCACAAGCCAAACGACAGAGGACTGACGAAGGTGCAGGACAACAACAGTCCACAGGTTTGTTGTGTTAAGTAATGTTTATTGTCAATTCTTAACAGATTTTATAAAATTTTATAAAAAGATGAAATTTGAGAATATCTTTGATGAGTACGT
>NW_018443646.1:0-313 GCF_002113885.1 Mizuhopecten yessoensis
AACACAATTTATCTTATTGTTCGAGGAACCTTAGGGTTGTTTTATGAATCATTTATATATTCTTTTATATCTATGTCAATGTTATATTTTGTACCGCCACAATTTTCTGATATACACAATCGAAATAATGAGAAATTGATTTGAACATTTGAAAATTTCAATAAAAACGTTTAGAAAATTACATTTTAAAAGTAAATCACATTGCATATGCACTTGTGGACCCTTACCGTTTTTTTTCATTTTTTCGTTTATTTTTCAAAAAACGTTTATTTTTTCTCTTTTTGTGTTTATTTTTTGGATTATCGTTTATATT
>NW_018443647.1:0-313 GCF_002113885.1 Mizuhopecten yessoensis
TCTCTCCCACCTGGTGTAGTGTGTGGTTTATCTCTCCTTCCTTGTGTAGGGTGTGGTATATATCTCTCCCACCGTGTGTAGTGTGTGGTATACCTTTTTTCATCAAGGTGTAGTGTGTGGTATACCTCTCCTCCTCCAGGTGTAGGTTATGGTATACCTCTCTCCTTCCAGTTGTTGTGAGTGTTATAACTCACTCCATCCAGATGAATTGTGTGGTATACCTCTCTCCCTCAATACTTCTCTCCCTCAAGGTGTAATGTGTGGTATACCTCTCTCTCTCCCTCCAGGTATTGTTTGTGGTAAAAATGTATAT
>NW_018443648.1:0-313 GCF_002113885.1 Mizuhopecten yessoensis
CCATCGAATCCAATCTGTGTTGGTACTGCTGTAAGGTATGAATCAAAAAACGAAATACATTCATTTACCCCCTGACTGACTGTAGTATTAGACACAGGGACATGGAAATTTGCTACAGCTATAGCAATTTTAGACGGTTTAGGGCTTTAGATCACCTTTTGGTTAAAATGCCACCTTAATGATTATATACACTGGAAGGGAGAAAAGCTCTTGATGTCGAAAAATCGACCGCACTAAACTGTCTTGCATCAAAAACCATATTTCTAGATGATGTACAAAAAATGCTCAGTGCCGTTGGAAGATGGATCCGTTT
>NW_018443649.1:0-313 GCF_002113885.1 Mizuhopecten yessoensis
CTGATATTTTAGAAACAAATCGTCACTTTCACACACATGTCACACTCTCAAAAATAATTCGGACAAATAAGCATCATTATGAAAAACATAAATTTCCAATCATGAGAGTGTCAGCATTTCAGCGAGACCATAGCTAGCTATCCCCTTTCTACAGTTTATTAGCATGTGAGGCCCCTGTGATAACATGGGCTGCCACCACCTTAGCTTACCTCAATAAAATGTTAAACAAGTGAAAAAGACCAAGGACAACTTTTATGCTCCCAAAATAATAGTCCGAATTATTCTGACGTTTTATCAACTTTTTTTTATATCG
>NW_018443650.1:0-313 GCF_002113885.1 Mizuhopecten yessoensis
TGGACCGAGTACTCCCAAGTCTGTAAGTGTAACCAGAGTATCAACTGAGTACTTCTGAGTCTGTATGGACTGAGTACTCCTGAGTGTGTAAGTGAAACCAGAGTATCAACCGAGTACTTCAGAGTCTGTATGGACCAAGTACTCCTGAGTCTTTAAATGTAACCAGAGTATCAACCGAATACTTCCGAGTGTGTATGGACCGAGTACTCCCGAGTCTGTATGAACCGTGTACTACTGAGTTTGTTAGTATCAACCGAGTACTCCTGATTGTGTACCGACCGCATACTCCTGAGTTTGTTAGTATCAACCGAGT
>NW_018443651.1:0-313 GCF_002113885.1 Mizuhopecten yessoensis
GCGTAACCACTGGAGTATTGAGGATGGTGTAACCACTGGAGTATTGAGGATGGCTTAACCACTGCAGTATCGAGGATGGCGTAACCACTGGAGTATCAGGGATGGCGTAACCACTGGAGTATCAAGGATGGCGTAACTACTGGAGTATCGATGATGTAGTTTTACGTTTCATTTCCTCAATTATCATTTTACCAGTAAAATCGTTAAAAATAGCATTAACCCTACATGCAGGTATAAAACGGTACTGTACCTATCTGACAACAAGCCCATGCCTGGTAATAAGCCCACCTGTACATTTTGCCGTTCATAAAAA
>NW_018443652.1:0-313 GCF_002113885.1 Mizuhopecten yessoensis
GTCCCACTCCTAATTTGCTGAGCGTTAAGCAGGAGTAGAAACTGTGTTGTCATGAACTACTGCTTGTCATGAAAAATGGTTACATGACAATAACCAAATGCATAGGGCGGTGATATTTTCCCAGTACACCCCACCTTTTCGGGAAAAGAATACACCAGCTGAATGTATCGTAGGAGGCGACTAATGCTTGAACCCTCTGCATAATTGGGGATTTGGTTTTGTGTCCTAAAAGCAATATGCTGCACCCATTGCAACATTTGGGATCTATATCTTTCCTATTTTTCCTAGCGCCTTACTTGGCAACACCTCACTT
>NW_018443653.1:0-313 GCF_002113885.1 Mizuhopecten yessoensis
TATAAAGTCAGCATCAGTCCTGCGCTATCACAAGGAGACAAACATCAACACACCACAGACTCCCAAAATACAAATTAAATATACACAAACTCGCCACACACATACATCTCGCAAATAGGGGAAGCCGTCCTTAAATGACCATGTATTGCTGTTGATGGGACGCACATTAAACAATACTTAACCAAACCTGAAGTTTATTTTGACATAAGGATCTTATTTATTTGGATAATATCATGGAAATGATGACTTAAAATTTTTAACCAATTATTTGTTAATTAGGGCCCCGTATCGGAGATACGGGTGCCCTATAGTA
>NW_018443654.1:0-313 GCF_002113885.1 Mizuhopecten yessoensis
AGGTTCGAATAGTTCATTATGAAATTTCAGGGGTGAATGAGTTAAGGCTCTTACCTTATTTCTATCATGACAAGAGTTGTCTGTCAGTGAGACGGAGGACCTAAAGGTTTGTACTGGGGATCTACTGGTTTCAGTCCGGTCCAAGGCAATGTTCTGTTAGTAATTTCTAAAGAGACTATTATGGGCATGGGATTACAGAATCCTCCACTCCCTTGAGATAATATTCTCATTGAGGCATGCTTCAACCAATCTGATGGTGGTTGGCAATAGGGAAACAACCAGACTTATGGGGGCTGGATATTGAGGGAAACAA
>NW_018443655.1:0-313 GCF_002113885.1 Mizuhopecten yessoensis
TATGCTCCCCAGGGAGTTGAGAAAGATATTGGCTGGTTGCAAAGAATAATAAAGGATAATGATTTGTGAAAGGCTTTGAAACGACCTAGGTTGTGATAAAGCGGTATATAAGAACCTCGAATTATATATATTGATTATCTAATATGAAATCATCCTTAATTGTAATTACAAACTTAATTTGGTCAACATAATCCAAGATATATATAGTAATATGAACATTATAACCAAATATATTTTTAACAAAAGACAATATTTCACGACAAATGACATGTATATAATATAAATGGCTGAGAACCAACGAATGACAGCAAAT
>NW_018443656.1:0-313 GCF_002113885.1 Mizuhopecten yessoensis
ATGCAAAGCCTTCTGGTTGAAGGAAGTGCTTCGTCAACGTTCCATATGTTTTGTTACGTGATCTACACCAACCTAAGACAGAATAGCAAGCATGATTTCTTGGACGAAGTCGTAACAGCTCATCAACACAGTAACTCCATACGGAACCGGATGATAGAAAAGGGTTAACATATAGCAAGCCAATTCTATCGTTATTGAAGGAGCAATGTCGATCCTGTAAATCATAAATTTATATGAGAAATCTTATATCTTTTATAAGATATCTCGTAAACTATTCCGTCTTTGCGTATTGCAGAGTTATCTTCTCTTGAGA
>NW_018443657.1:0-313 GCF_002113885.1 Mizuhopecten yessoensis
CCGCAAATAAGGAACAGAGGTGAAACAAAATTGTAGAATATACGGTTTTGCAAATAAGGAGTGAACATCGTTACATATGTACATGTAACGCGACAGTTGTCATACAGTCAAAATTTAAAAATTATCATTTTACAATTAAATGGTATCATTAAGTAGAGTTTATCACGGTATATGATACACAGATTTCAATTTATTATAGTTACTTCAATAATAGTACTGTAAAAGTACATACGTTTAGCGCTTTTCGTGCTCTATATCTTGCGCTCAATTCTGATTGGGCTAATTGAAGTGTCTGTTTGTAGTTTTCCATTGC
>NW_018443658.1:0-313 GCF_002113885.1 Mizuhopecten yessoensis
GCCTGTTTGACCCTTTGGCACTTCTGCTGGCCTGATTTATGAACAGTCTCGTCTTTGCTTATATCTATAATTGTTATTTTAGATTTGTAGTACAGTATTTAACTTACGAAAACATCAATAAATACTTGATCGCATTTTTAACATTGAAACATTAATTACTGTAAAGTTGAGAAAATGTTTATCTCCAGAGATGAATTTTGCTTAACTTTGTACTCCAATACTAATAGTATTTTATTTTTGTTTACCAAGTAAATTACAAGTCAAATAGTCACATTAATCAATATGACTCATTGTATTTTGGAAAATACAAATT
>NW_018443659.1:0-313 GCF_002113885.1 Mizuhopecten yessoensis
AATAACTTTCTTTTTTATTTCTGCATTGTAGTTCCACAAGATGACAAAGGCCGAGGCGGAAAACCACATTCATGTCCTCCGGAATCCCCGTCAATATCCTAAACTGGACTGTCCGGAGGTTGAATGTGGTTTAACCACCGTTCGCCTTGACCTTCACCTCATCCGCCAGCACTAGATGATCCGGGGCTCACCTCAGTTCCTGTCAGCGATGACAGCTGGGAACCTGTTCGACAGGGCTGAGGTGAGAACCACTTTCCTCGACCAGGCCCTGGACGATTATATGTAAGTAAAGACTCCACATTGAGATATAATG
>NW_018443660.1:0-313 GCF_002113885.1 Mizuhopecten yessoensis
ATCGATAGCAAGCATCACTTTAAAATAAAGGGTTGAATAATGTTCCCTTCTGACTGTGTTGAATACATATGTATTTTATAGATGGAATGGTGACAGACTTATATGCCGCTTACGAAAGTACTACGATAATATGCAATCCATCGCCGAGGGAAGTTGGCATAGAATAGTGTTCCTTTAGTGTTGCCAAAACTTAAACCATATGTAGTGATAAATGTTCTAAATGTTACCGCTACGTCGATGAATTAACTTCAGAATTTACCTTAGAAAAAAGTAATGCAAGAGAGGTAACTCTTAAGAAATTTGAGAGGAAACA
>NW_018443661.1:0-313 GCF_002113885.1 Mizuhopecten yessoensis
TTTAATTGTTGAACCAAGAAGAGCCAGTAAAATATATTTGTTGGGCATAGTGGTAGTGTTGGGTTTTGAGAGAGATGAGGGCAGAGAGGAATACAAAGACATGTGTACAACATTATTAATCACTGTCAAAAAAGTTTTTCACTTAAGTGTTGAGATTAGGTAGTAATAGGTACATTGGTATTATAACACAGCTTGTAGATATGATATATATATATAACACTACATATAGGTACATATATCACGTACACTATCGTATTCCTGTTACCCACAGTCACCATATGCTAATTTTAACAGCCGGAGATGTTAAGTATAA
>NW_018443662.1:0-313 GCF_002113885.1 Mizuhopecten yessoensis
AGCTTTGCAAGCAAACAACATAATGCGCGCTTCAATGCTTAAATATGGCATTCAACCTACATCACACTAAAGAACAAAGACTGAGATAAACAATATTAAATTACTGTTTTCGATGGCGTCTCGAGCAGACGATTATAGCCAAGGACGTATATATTTTTACCAGCAGCTGTCAAGCCAAATATAGACAATAGTATGATGACAGACACAAGTGGGCTAATGACCGTAGTAAGATTGCAGTGGTATTCCTTCTGTTTTTCACCCTATGTTGCAAATGCCCTCCAACATGGCCGCTATCTATGACGGAATACCAAAG
>NW_018443663.1:0-313 GCF_002113885.1 Mizuhopecten yessoensis
TACATAAAATGTCGCCCGTTATATTTACATTCATATAGTTTGTTTTATATAGTAACTAGCAAAATACGTTTGAATTTCCCGCTTATCATATCAGTGATGTCAGTAAGTTCAAATCCCAGAACAGCCGATTTTTTCAGAAGAAATATACAGTCCCTCGTGTCATTGTAAACCACACGCACATAAACTGGTTTGAACACAAACTTAACTTAATTATTTAGTTCATATGAGTGTGTATAAATTGAAAAATTGTTAACAATTGAATAACTTCTGCTTGTTTAAGATAAAAGCTGTTTTTCGCGCATTGATAGATTAC
>NW_018443664.1:0-314 GCF_002113885.1 Mizuhopecten yessoensis
AATTTGAATGTTTGGTGTTGTGTTTAGTGTTAGGTGAAGAAATTTAAGTGTTTGGTGGGGTGTTTAATGTCGGATGTAGGAATTTGAATGTTTTGTGTTTTGTTAAGTGTCGGGTGTAGGAATTTGAATGATTGGTGTCTTGTTTCGTGTCAGGTGTAGGAATTTGAGTGTTACGTGCTGTGTTTAGTGTTGGGTGAATGCATTTGAGTGTTTGGTGTTGTATTTGGTGTCGGGTGTAGGAATTTGAATGATTGGTGTATTGTTTAGTGTCGGGTGTAGGAATTTGAATGACTGGTGTATTGTTTCGTGTCAGG
>NW_018443665.1:0-314 GCF_002113885.1 Mizuhopecten yessoensis
GTGATATGTAAGAAAATACAGTGTGGTATGTAACAAAGTACAATGCTATATGTGATAAAGTACTGTGTTATATGTAACAAAGTACAGTGGTATAGGTAACAAAGTACAGTGTTATATGTAACAAAGTACAGTGTGGTATGTAACAAAGTACTGTGTGATATGTAACAAAGTACAGTGTGATACGTAACAAAGTACAGTGTGATATGTAACAAAATACAGTGTGATATGTAACAAAGTACAGTGTGGTNTTGTAACAAAATACAGTGTGATATGTAACAAAGTACTGTGTGATATGTGATAAAGTACTGTGTTGT
>NW_018443666.1:0-314 GCF_002113885.1 Mizuhopecten yessoensis
AGAAACAACAGATTCCGAGCTATGATCTAACACAGGACACAGAAAATAAAGATTCCGAGTTATGATCTAACACAGGACACAGAAACCAGAGATTCCGAGCTATGATCTAACACAGGACACAAAAACCAAAGATCCCGAGCTCTGATCTAACACAGGACACAGAAACCAAAGATTCCGAGTTATGATCTAACACGGGACACAAAAACCAGAGACTCCGAGTTATGATCTAACACAGGACACAAAAACCAGAGATTCCGATATATGATCTCACACAGGACACAAAAACCAAAGATCCCGAGCTTTGATTTAACAAA
>NW_018443667.1:0-314 GCF_002113885.1 Mizuhopecten yessoensis
GGTTTGCCCTAACATACACTTGACACTACACACTGGGGTTTGCCCACAACACACTTGACACTCTACACACTGGGGTTTACCCTAACATACACTTGACACTCTACAGACTGGGGTTTGCCCTAACATACACTTGACACTCTACACACTTGGGGTTGCCCTAATATACACTTGACACTCTACACACTGGGGTTTGCCCTAACATACACTTGGCACTCTACACACTGTGGTTTGCCCTAACACACACTTGACACTCTACAGACTGGAGTTTCCCCTAACATACACTTGACACGCTACACACTGGGGTTTGCCCTAAC
>NW_018443668.1:0-314 GCF_002113885.1 Mizuhopecten yessoensis
AAACACGGATTTATTTAGATAGCACCCGTATGTGTGTTCGGACACTTGCATTACAGCACATCATTTGCCTACTCAGTAGAAACTTATTTCTTCATTAAAATGGGGAAAACAAAATATATGTATGTAGTACTTTAAATATTACCTACACAAGCAAGTGACGACGGAATATATCATATAAGTAGCTAAAAAGCTCACATATCGAATGCACGATCAAAGTTTCCCGGTATAGGGCTGTTTTGACAGATTTGAACTTGTGACGTCACATATGGGGGCTACCAATATCGTGGCGATCGCCGCTGAGCCAAAGGTGTGTT
>NW_018443669.1:0-314 GCF_002113885.1 Mizuhopecten yessoensis
TTTACATATATCACATTGCCGTGACTCTACATGTTATACATGTCTTTATATGCACATGACATTGTCCAGACTATATATGTGATACCAGTTTCTGTAAATATATGACATTGCCTGACTCTATATGTGAAACCAGTTTCTGTAAATACATTACATTGCCTTGACTCTACAAGTGATACCAGGTTCTTAACATATATGACATTTCTGTGACTCTACATGTGATACCAGTTTCTGTTCATATATGATATTGCCGTGACTCTACATGTTATACGTGTCTCTGTACACACATGACATTGTCATGATTATATATGTGATAC
>NW_018443670.1:0-314 GCF_002113885.1 Mizuhopecten yessoensis
GGTTATAGAACCGTAACATAGAAACCTCACTAACAAATACTACAGCTTGTCCTTACACGATTATATAACCGTCACATTGATACCTCGCTATCAAATACTACAGTCTCGTCCTTACACGGCTATATAACCATCACATTGATACCTCGCTATCAAATACTATAGTCTCGTCCTTAGACGTTAATATAACCGTCACATTGATAACTCACTGTCATATAGTAAAGTCTCGTCCCTACACGGTTATAGAACCGTCACATAGATACCCCAGTAATAAATACTACAGTCTCGTCCTTACACAGCTATATAACCTTCACATT
>NW_018443671.1:0-314 GCF_002113885.1 Mizuhopecten yessoensis
CCCCCTCCCTCTCACTTTCTATTCCTGTCCCCTAATTTTCCTGTCCCTCTCACTTTCTATTCCTGTCCCTGATTCCCCCCTCCCTCTCACTTTTTATTAGCTCACCTGGCACGAAATGCCAAGTGAGCTAATGCTGTGGCGCGTCGTCCGTCCGTCCTCGTCCGTCAACTTTTCCTTTAAACAACTTCTTCTGAAGAACGGACAGGCCTAGAGTCATGATATTTGGCTGAAACCTTCGTTGGTAGGAGCCCTACAAAGTTTGAGAATGGAAATGACCTTGACCTACTTTCAAGGTAACAGGGGTCAAATGTGTC
>NW_018443672.1:0-314 GCF_002113885.1 Mizuhopecten yessoensis
AAACACCTACACAACACATGCCACCAGTGTTAAACATCTACACAAAACAAGTCAGCAGTGTAAAACACCTACACAACACAAGTCACCAGTGTAAAACATCTACACAAAACAAGTCACCAGTGTAATACACCTACACAACAGAAGTCACCAGTGTAAAACACCTACACAACACATGCCACCAGTGTAAAACATCTACACAAAAAAGTCAGCAGTGTAAAACACCTACACAACACAAGTCACCAGTGTAAAACATCTACACAAAAAGTCAGCAGTGTAAAACACCTACACAACACATGTAAATAGTGTAAAACACC
>NW_018443673.1:0-314 GCF_002113885.1 Mizuhopecten yessoensis
CATGATCTTCCTACTAAAACCGTCGATACCGCCTGCTACTACAAAGCACCACCGAACAAGCTTATGATTAGTGTCTATGTGCCACAAGTGATTAGGTGCCATAACATTGTACACTTGCTGTGGAGCCGTCCTTTACGTCGTTCCAAAACTCCTTCCGAGTCTATGCGATGCAAGGAACCCCGGAGACGCCATCTTTGCACTTTAATACCTTGCTGAAACAGCATTTGCTTTATCATACCTTCACCACAAAAAGGGAAATCTTTACTTACTTTTTGTAAGTTTTCATCGAGCAGTTCATCCGAAATGTTACTAAA
>NW_018443674.1:0-314 GCF_002113885.1 Mizuhopecten yessoensis
CTATCTATGAAATATTGCTAAATCTATCTATGAAATAATGCTGAATCTTTCTATGAAATATTGCTGAATCTGTCTATGAACTATTGCTGAATCTATCTATGAACTATTGCTGAATCTATGAAATATTGCTAAATCTATCTATGAAATATTGCTAAATCTATCTATGAAAAATTGCTGAATCTATGAAATAATGCTGAATCTATCTGTGAACTATTGCTGAATCTATGAAATAATGCTGAATCGACCTATGAAATAATGCTGAATCTGTCCATATCATGTAATCTACTCTCTCTGTCATGTTTTATTTGATTGAT
>NW_018443675.1:0-314 GCF_002113885.1 Mizuhopecten yessoensis
TAGGTAGACACAACAGCTATGGTCATATGAGGACGGGAGGCTAGGAAGAAACAACAGCCAGGGTCATATGAGGACGGGTGGCTAGGGAGACACACCAGCCAGGGTCATATGAGGCCGGGTGCCTAGGTAGACACAACAGCCAGGGTCATATGAGGCCGGGTGCCTAGGTAGACACAACAGCTAGGGTTATATGAGGACGGGTGCCTAGGGAGACACAACAGCTAGGGTTATATGAGGACGGGTGGCTAGGGAGACACAACAGCCAGAGCCATATGAGGACGGGTGTCTAGGGAGACACAACAGCCAGGGTCATA
>NW_018443676.1:0-314 GCF_002113885.1 Mizuhopecten yessoensis
CTAGGATGATGATATTTGGCAAGTAGCATGCTGGGATGAAGGTGTTCCAAATTTGTCCAAATAAATGACCTTTACTTATTTTCAAGGTCACAGGGGTCAAATATGTTTAAAACCTTTAAACATCTTTTTATCAATAACTAAGAGGCGTAGGGTTCTGATTTTTGGCAAGTAGCATGCTAGGATGAAGGGCTACCAGGTTTGTTCAAATGAATGGTTTTGAAGCATATCCAAGTTCACAAGGGTCAAATATGTTAAAAAATACACTTTTAAACGACTTCTCAATTAGCAAAATGCCAAGGGTGAGAATATTTGGC
>NW_018443677.1:0-314 GCF_002113885.1 Mizuhopecten yessoensis
TAGTATGTGACACTGTCCTTCCTATTTCGATACTTTACAGTATGTAACAATGTCCTTCTTGTATCTATACATTATAGTATGTAACACTGTCCTTCCTGTATCTATACATTACAGTATGTAACACTGTCCTTCCTGTATCTACACATTATAGTATGTAACACTGTCCTTCGTGTATCTATACATTATAGTATGTAACACAGTCCTTCCTGTATCTATACATTATAGTATAACACTGTCCTTCCTGTATCTATAGATTACAGTANATGTCTTTCCTGTTTCTATACATTATAGTATAACACTGTCATTCCTGTATC
>NW_018443678.1:0-314 GCF_002113885.1 Mizuhopecten yessoensis
AACACCACAAACCCAACACACCACTTAACACCACCACAAACCCAACACCGCTTAACACCACCTTAAACCCAACACACCACTTAACACCACCATAAACTCAACACACCACTTAACACAAACACAAACCCAACACACCACTTAACACCAACACAAACCCAACACTACACTTAACACCACCAAAAACCTAACACACCACTTAACACCACCATAAACTCAACACACCACTCAACAGCAACACAAACCCAACACACCACTTAACCCCAACACATACCACACACCACTTAACACCATCACAAACCCAACACACCACTTAA
>NW_018443679.1:0-314 GCF_002113885.1 Mizuhopecten yessoensis
CAAGGTAATTTTCATTCTCAAACTTTGTTGGGCTCCATACCAGGAACCAATCAGCCATATATGAAGATTCTATACCTTTTAGTTCTTCAGAAGAAGTCGTTTGAAGTTTTTGACATATTTGACCCCTGTGACCTTGAAAGTAGGTCAAACTAATTTTCTTCCTCAAACTTTGTTGGGCTTTATCCCAGGAAGCCACCAGCCAAATATAAAGATTCTATATCTTTCAGTTCTTCAGAAGAAGTCCTTTGAAGCTTTTAACACATTTGACCCCTGTGATCTTGAAAGTAGGTCAAGGTAATTTTCATTCTCAAACT
>NW_018443680.1:0-314 GCF_002113885.1 Mizuhopecten yessoensis
CACCGTGAGTCTGAGTGAACAGTACTAAATCTGGCAGTACAGTACAATACTGTGAGTCTGAGTGAACAGTACTAAATCTGGCAGTACAGTACCACACCGTGAGTCTGAGTGAACAGTACTAAATCTGGCAGTACAGTACCACACCGTGAGTCTGAGTGAACAGTACTAAATCTGGCAGTACAGTACCACACCGTGAGTCTGAGTGAACAGTACTAAATCTGGCAGTACAGTACNACCGTGAGTCTGAGTAAACAGTACTAAATCTGGCGGTACAGTACCACACCGTGAGTCTGAGTGAACAGTACTAAATCTTG
>NW_018443681.1:0-122 GCF_002113885.1 Mizuhopecten yessoensis
ACATCACAACGCCAAAACAAAAAGACTCTAGAACATCACAACGCCGAAACGAAAAAGACTCCAGAACATCACAACGCCAAAACAAAAAGACTCTAGAACATCACAACGCCAAAACAAAAAAA
>NW_018443681.1:241-314 GCF_002113885.1 Mizuhopecten yessoensis
AAAAAGACTCCAGAACATCACCACGCCAAAACAAAAAAAAGACTCCAGAACATCACAACGCCAAAACGAAAAA
>NW_018443682.1:0-314 GCF_002113885.1 Mizuhopecten yessoensis
GGGAGGTAACACTGCAGTTATGGTAAATACTCAACAATACTCAGGAGAGGTAACACTGCAGTTATGCTTAATACTCAACAATTCTCAGGGTAGGTTACACTGCAGTTACGGTAAATACTAAACAATACTCAGGGGAGGTTACACTGCAGTTACGGTAAATACTCAACAATTCTCNTAGGTAACAGTGCAGTTATGGTAAATACTTAATAATACTCAGGGGAGGTAACACTGCAGTTATGCTAAACACTTAATAATACTCAGGGGAGGTTACACTGCAGTTATGCTTAATACTCAACAATTCTCAGGGTAGGTTA
>NW_018443683.1:0-314 GCF_002113885.1 Mizuhopecten yessoensis
TATATAAACAGAGCCCCGACTAGACGAGAGTAAGGGAGTAGTTCTTCTGACTAGACGAGGGTATATAAACAGAGCCCCGACTAGACGAGAGTAAGGGAGGAGTTCTCCTGACTAGACGAGGGTATAGAAACAGAGCCCCGACTAGACGAGAGTATGGGAGTAGTTCTTCTGACTAGACGAGAGTTTGGAAGCTGTACTCCTGACAAGACGAGAGTATGGAAACAGTACTCCTGACAAGACGGGAGTTTGGAAGCAGTGCTCCTGACAAAACGAGAGTATGGAAGCAGTACTCCTGACAAGACGAGAGTATGGAA
>NW_018443684.1:0-314 GCF_002113885.1 Mizuhopecten yessoensis
GGATTTTTCACAATATTTACACATGTGCTGAGTACAAAAATAGAAAGCTAGTTTTTGTTGTGTAGACACAGATTTGTAAATGCCCAAAATTGTAGTCTCAAACCAAATTCGATTTTTTTTTTTGAAAAAATTATGAAGCCCCCATAGTCCCCTTCATCATGTATATGCCAATTTTAGTGCTGATTTTTTTTTTTAAATTTTGATACATGTTATATTACAGGGGTTATTCATTGTATAAAAATAGGCCATACGCTACTGTACTCTGCTACCCTAGTATAGAGTTACCGCGGTCCTATTTTTACGATGCTGTTTAG
>NW_018443685.1:0-314 GCF_002113885.1 Mizuhopecten yessoensis
GGGACACCAGGGTTTGTGGGTCTGATGGTTCTTCATAGTGTCTCGATACATAAGGTCAACAGGGTGTGTGGGTCTGATTGTTCCTCACAGTGTCTCAGTACATAGGGACGCCAGGGTTTGTGAGCCTGATGGTTCCTCACAGTGTCTCAGTACATAGGGACCCCAGGGTTTGTGGGTCTGATGGTTTTTCATAGTGTCTCGGTACATAGGGTCAACAGGGTGTGTGGGTCCGATTGTTCCTCACAGTGTGTCAGTACAAAGGGACACCGGGGTTTGTGGGTCTGATTGTTCCTCACAGTGTCTCAGTGCTTAGT
>NW_018443686.1:0-314 GCF_002113885.1 Mizuhopecten yessoensis
GTATAGACGGGCGTAACAAACACCTGTATAGACGGGGGTAACATACATCTGTATAGACGGGCTTAACAGACACCTGTATAGACGGGCGTAACAGACACGTGTATAGATGGGCGTAACAAAAAGCTGACAGACATCTGTATAGACGGGCTTAACAGACACCTGTATAGATGGGCGTAACAGACACCTGTATAGACGGGCGTAACAGACATCTCTATAGACGGGCGTAACAGACACCTTTATAGACCGGCGTAACAGACACCAGTATAGATTGGCGTAACAGACACCCGTATAGACGGGCGTAACAGACACCTGTA
>NW_018443687.1:0-314 GCF_002113885.1 Mizuhopecten yessoensis
CATTTTTTCTCCCATTTAATTCATCTAAATTAACATTTTCCTGGGGCTCAAGCCCTTGTATTGTTTTTTTAAGAGTATTTTCCCTAAGGTTTTGTTGTTTTTTCTTATATGATGCATATGATATTGTTTTCCCTCGAATTTCCATAAGCAAAGTTTCCAAAAATAACTGGTCATTAATAGTAAATTGAATCTCGGAAAAAGGTATGCTTTCAATATTGTTCAAATGATAAATTGATATGCAATATTGTTTCTTTACATCATTGATGCAACACACAAACAATTATATTGATTAGGCTCCCCTGTCACACAAACAA
>NW_018443688.1:0-314 GCF_002113885.1 Mizuhopecten yessoensis
GTGAGACCCTAGGGTCATAAACCTTAAGACCCTTCCACCTATGAACCGTATTTGAGGCTCATATGTGCATACTATCAAACTGCTACCTAATACTGATAATGCTAACCCAAATTGAATTACTTCCAATGGAAATTAAACAAATGTTGGTCTAAAATGTGATTTTCCTATATAAACTATAGTAAAGTTTACCCCCTCCCCAGGGGGAAACGTGAGAACCCAGGGTCATGAAATTCACAATTTCAGTAAAGCAACTTAAGACCCTTCGATCAATGAAGAGCATTTGATTCTACCATATCTGGGTCTTGAGAAGAAGA
>NW_018443689.1:0-314 GCF_002113885.1 Mizuhopecten yessoensis
AAAGATGTCGCTTGAAGATTTTACGACATTTGACCCTGTGACCTTAAAAGATGTTCAAAGTCATTCAGTTGAACAAACTTGATAGTCCTTCATCCCAGCATGCTACAGGCCCAATATCAGTACCCTGGGCCTTTTGGTTATTGAGAAGAAGTCGCTTGAAGATTTTACGACATTATACCCCTGTGACCTTGAAAGTTGGTCAAGGTCATTCATTTGAACAAACTTGGTAACCCTTCATCCCTGCATGCTACAGGCCTAATATCAGTACGCTGGACCTTTTGGTTATTGAGAAGAAGTTGTTTGAAGATTTTAAC
>NW_018443690.1:0-314 GCF_002113885.1 Mizuhopecten yessoensis
TTGGGGGCAGCAGGTACAATTCTTACGCCCTACCTGCAGGACTAGCCAAAATTAACTAAAATTTAAGAAAGATCCCTTTGGTACTTCTTGAGAAAATAGCGATAACAAACTTTCACTTTAAAAATCCAAGATGACTGCCTGTCGGCCATGTTGTTTATCCGATCAGTCTCAAAAAATGCCCTGCACAGCTAAGGACCAATGGGAACCTGCATATAAAATTTGAAGAGATGCCTCTAATACTTCTTGATAAATAGCGATAACAAACTTTAAATATCAAAATCAAAGATGACTGCCTGTCGGCCATGTTGTTTATC
>NW_018443691.1:0-314 GCF_002113885.1 Mizuhopecten yessoensis
ATAGTTCCCGAACCAAACGCCACGCTCATAGGAATTGTTATTTATGTTTCCCAAAACCAAACGCCGCGCTCATAGGAAATGTTATTTATATTTCCCGAACCAAACGCCGCGCTCATAGGAAATGTCATTTATATTTCTCTAACCAAATGCCGCGCTCATAGGAAATGTTATTTATATTTCCCGAACCAAACGCCATGCTCATAGGAAATGTCATTTATATTTCCCGAACCAAACGCTGCACTCATAGCAAATGTTATTTATATTTCCCGAAACAAAATGCCGCGCTCATAGGAAATGTTATTTATATTTCCCGA
>NW_018443692.1:0-314 GCF_002113885.1 Mizuhopecten yessoensis
TCGAAGTCTGCAAACCAATACAGGCATGTAACATAATATCAAAATTGTGATTCATTGAGATCACCGCTCGACATTTTTTTGTCTGCATATGTACGAATAAGAAAAGGGGGGGGGGGTCTTCTCTATAGACGAGTGCACACCGATACCATTGTGTTTCCGATTGTGCGCTTCTCTCTGCACAAACTTGCGATTTGGTACAATCGGTTGATCAATATCGCGGAATGAAATAAATACAGAAACCTCATATGGAATAAGGAACACTGTATATGAATCCCATCATACATGTTTCAATTAGGGTTATATTTAATTTTACA
>NW_018443693.1:0-314 GCF_002113885.1 Mizuhopecten yessoensis
CCTTCATCATATTTCATTGAATGGTGTAAATTAACCAAAAACGGAAAGTCTAGCATAATAAATGAGAAAAGCTATAGTCCCACTTCCTGACCTGGCCAGGTCGATAATACGTGAGCCAAATTTAAGGACTAAAAAAATACCTGGCCAGGTCGAAAATTTGTGATCCAATTTTAAGGACTAAAAATCCAAAATTTGAGCATCAGCCAAAAAAGTATTTAATGTTTGTTTACACCAGAAAGAGATATATTTATATGATTATCTCATTGATAAGAGTAGAATAAATCCGAATTAGAGTGTCTGACATGAAGTTGAAA
>NW_018443694.1:0-314 GCF_002113885.1 Mizuhopecten yessoensis
TTTATACAGAACACTTTCTATGTTTAATACAGAACACTTATGTTTTATACAGAACACTTTCTATGTTTAACACAGAACACTTATGTTTAATACAGAACACTTTATATGTTTAATACAGAACACTTATGTTTAATACAGAACACTTTATATGTTTAATACAGAACACTTTCTATGTTTAATACAGAACACTTTCTATATTTAATACAGAACACTTTCTATGTTTTATACAGAACACTTTATATGTTTAATACAGAACACTTATGTTTAATCAGAACACTTTCTATGTTTAATACAGAACACTTTGTATGTTTTAT
>NW_018443695.1:0-314 GCF_002113885.1 Mizuhopecten yessoensis
TATGGTCCCTTATTTGGAATCTGATGGTAGGCCTATTGTCTTTTACTCACCTTTGACACAACATACAGCATAAAGATATAAGGTCGGGTAACTGTTAAGAGTCTATTGTTGGAGCTACCTCCGCTATTGTACTTATGAACAATATTTCTATGTGTTTACTTTAGCATTACGCGTTATTTGGATAAGTACAGGTAATAGCTGATTTTCGTTTCGGGCGTTTAAATAGTTCTTTAGTACTTGAATAAGTACATGTACGGTAATATTGATGTTGTTGGTTGATTGTGTCCTTACTTTAGAGCAATGACGTGTATTTC
>NW_018443696.1:0-314 GCF_002113885.1 Mizuhopecten yessoensis
TTATCATACTTCATTTAATTGTACGTGTTATACTATAATTTTTTTTGTAGCAAGTGTGAGGAATAAAATACCAAAGGTCCGAAATACCCGAATTTCCGTTGACCTGGCTCTTTGGTCACTTTTTAACCACCTTTTTAAGTGGCCAAAGAGAGTAGGGTGTTTCGAGAGAGACATTTAGATGAAGAATAGGGCAAGTTTAGGTTCGCCTTAGTGATCTTATTAAGAAATGTTCTGTTTCCTTGACAAATGTTCACTTTAAAAAAAAATATGATATTATTGTGCTGTTTGGTTTCATTAATCAACAGTTCATGTTG
>NW_018443697.1:0-314 GCF_002113885.1 Mizuhopecten yessoensis
AGGGTGGTGGTAGCTATAGACAGGTGGTCTCAATGCTGAATTGACTATGTACAGACAGATGGTAGCTATAGACAGGTGGTCTCAATGCTGAGTTGACTGTAGGTACAGACAGATGGTATCTATAGACAGGGTGGTGGTAGCTATAGACAGGTGGTCTCAATGCTGAGTTGACTGTAGGTACAGACNGGTGGTGGTAGCTATAGACAGGTGGTCTCAATGCTGAGTTGACTGTAGGTACTGACAGATGGTAACTAGAGACAGGGTGGTGTTAGCTATAGACAGGTGGTCTCAATGCTGAGTTGACTGTAGGTACA
>NW_018443698.1:0-314 GCF_002113885.1 Mizuhopecten yessoensis
GAAGTATTCTTAGCAACGGTTGATGTGATAGTTCCGAAGGTTGATGTGATAGTTCCAAATGTTGATGTGATAGTTCCAAAGATTGATGTTTTAGTAGCAAAGGTTGATGTTTTCGTAACAAAGGTTGATGTGATAGTTCCCAAGGTTGATGTTATCGTAGCAATGTTAATATGATAGTTCCAAAGGTTGATGAGATAGTTCCAAATGTTGAA
Source organism: Mizuhopecten yessoensis (assembly GCF_002113885.1). Classification (NCBI taxonomy): domain Eukaryota; kingdom Metazoa; phylum Mollusca; class Bivalvia; order Pectinida; family Pectinidae; genus Mizuhopecten; species Mizuhopecten yessoensis. The sequence goes on from NW_018443698.1 coordinate 213, forward strand.
GTATTCTTAGCAACGGTTGATGTGATAGTTCCGAAGGTTGATATGATAGTTCCAAATGTTGATGTGATAGTTCCAAAGGTTGATGTGATTGTTCCATAGGTT
>NW_018443699.1:0-314 GCF_002113885.1 Mizuhopecten yessoensis
TTGGTATTCTTCTTATTACAATAACAATAATAAGTTGTGTGTGGTATACGTCCCTGGTTTATCTAATTATGTTGCTAGCAAACCATCCCTACATAAGTATTGGGGTAGATAATAATAACTTTTAAAATCTCCTGATGATCTCCAAGAATTAGGACATGTACGCCTTTTAAGCAAGCTCGCCGAGGCTGGTATTACATAGAAATTATAATTATAGAAATATACTTACTGCTTTAAAAGAATTTTTTTTCGGATATCCATGGAATAGTGTACTATGATATATCTGGAATGATTATGCATATCTATGAGATCATGGT
>NW_018443700.1:0-314 GCF_002113885.1 Mizuhopecten yessoensis
TAGTTGTCCTGTATAATGTAGAAAAGGCCACACCATGTAAAACAAAAGTTGTCATATATAGTGTAGAAAAGGCCACACCAAGTAAAACAATAGTTGTCCTGTATAATGTAGAAAATGCCACACCATGTAAAACAATAGTTGTCCTGTATAATGTAGAAAAGGCCACACCACGTAAAACAATAGTTGTAAAACAATAGTTGCATGTCCTGTATAAGTTAGAAAAGGCCACACCAAGTAAAACAATAGTTTTCCTGTATAATGTAGAAAATGCCACACCAAGTAAAACAATAGTTGTCCTGTATAATGTAGAAAAG
>NW_018443701.1:0-314 GCF_002113885.1 Mizuhopecten yessoensis
TGACGGACTACAAGTCAAGGATGTCACAAGATGCAGAATCACCATTATCTGTAAGCAATCATGGGAAAAATCTAGTTATTGAGATATTTGGTGTAAAACACGCCAAAATCGGCATCTTGACCATTAGTAGCTGTATAATTCACCCTGGAGAATTAACACTTAAAGCTGACGAACTGAAACTCCAAACATAAGTAGTCCAAGTTATTCTGAAGAAAACCATATATTTGGTTTTTCGATATCTTTCAAAGAACGGTCCTGAGAGGGTTTTAAAAATGGGGTGTATTTCTGAGGTTTCGTGGAATTTTCCAGAAGAT
>NW_018443702.1:0-314 GCF_002113885.1 Mizuhopecten yessoensis
ACAGCTATAGAACTATTCCCTACAAAGCCTTCTTTGTATTTGTATTAAACTGTCATAGCATCTTTTTCTATTGATAATGCATTATGTAAATCTACAAGTCTGACTACAGACATATGTCATCAAAAATAGCTTTCCATACAAGACTAGGTGTTTGAAATATTAACATTGACAAAGAAAATAATCAATAAATATATATCATTCTTCATATATACAAAGTAACATTTGTTTTTAACAATAACATTGATCTGGCATAATTGCCAACCTTCATTAATACAATTAGAAGTAAAAACAACACATTCCATCGAAAACTTCAC
>NW_018443703.1:0-314 GCF_002113885.1 Mizuhopecten yessoensis
AATCACACTTATATAACCAGCAGATTCAAATTGAATCAAAAATAGCTGTGGAAACATTAATAATTTCAATAAATCTCCTGTGCCCTTCCATCCGCGCCAAAACAGTGATTGGTATAAATAGAAGGAAATCTGTTTGGTAATTGTTGTAAAATAAATAGAGTTTATGTATTCAATGATATTACACCAAAGATGAAATTAGCGTTCTCTGATGTAATTTAATAACATCATTAACATGTTCGAATTAAAACAGTAATGTATCACTCTCATTAATGTACACAAAGTCAATTAAATTAATACGTACTTATTTCGTAAAA
>NW_018443704.1:0-314 GCF_002113885.1 Mizuhopecten yessoensis
AGAAAGGGTACGCACCTGTCATGTCACTTGATGTCGAACTCCCTAGCGTGTCATTAAGTTTCGTCATGGCCTCCTCTAGCGCGTTCCTCTCTGTAGGAGGCTGCTGATTTGACGTGCTAGCTTGGGAGGACCTATTGAGCTCCCGCTGAAGGAGTAGGTCTATTGTTGTTTGTAACTGTTGTAATGTGTCATTCTGCGACATGGGCGCCGCCATATTGTTCGTCACTGCTGCGCGCGCAGCCCTAACTTCCGCCCCACTTTTAATAACCTCTGAACGTGACTGTGATGCACTTTCAGTTTCTACATCTAACACG
>NW_018443705.1:0-314 GCF_002113885.1 Mizuhopecten yessoensis
AGATTGTTCCGTGCAATTGTCCCACAAGATGTCTGCATAATCCAATAAAGGCAAAATATATGTTATATATATCTTAAAGAGAGTTTTCCTTGAGACTCGTTTTTTAAGTGATTTTAATATATTTACCCCTTTAAACGCTTTTTCATATATATAATTTACATGGTGAATCCATTTACCATCTTCAGACAAAATAACACCTAGATGTTTGTGAGTAGCAAGGGATTGAACTGGACTATTGTTAAAAAATATATCTGAATGTAGCGTGTCTTTTTTCCTAGTAAATATCATTGATACAGTTTTTGAAGGGTTGAAAT
>NW_018443706.1:0-314 GCF_002113885.1 Mizuhopecten yessoensis
GGAAACCCACTGGTCTGTTCCTGTTCCACGGCCTGGCTGAGAAACCACACCCTCACCACAGATCTGGGACAGTGTAGCTATCCTGCAGAGCTAGAGGGGACTTCAGTAACCTGCCTGGAAATCTCACCTTGTGAGGCAGGTGACATGGTGTATTCATCGAAGGAAAATATACAGGCATGTTTTGGGAATGGACTTGTGTTTAAAAATCAGAACCAAACCCTACAGTGGAACATGTCATCAGAATATGTACAAACCATATCACAATCACAGGCCACTGTTGAAGTTTTCAGGGAATGCAAGCTGGTAGCTAACTT
>NW_018443707.1:0-314 GCF_002113885.1 Mizuhopecten yessoensis
GGGCGTAGAATAAAATCTGTCGCCGAGCGGAGCGAGGCGAAAAAAAGTTTTGGACCTTCTTTTTGCTAAAAAAAACATAAAATAATTGTGAAATGCACTAATGTAACGGTTCCTGACTTGGAGCATGTATATTTTATAGTTGAAGTGTCATGGTTTGACATTTTTTTTTTTATCAGAGTATGTCTTTAATTAATGAATATGATTAATTGCCATATTCAATACAATATTAGCAGATTACGATAAAAACAAATCATTTTTTTTGAAAAGGTGGGGGTGGGGGGCGTACGCCCATTACGCCCTCACCTGGACCCGCC
>NW_018443708.1:0-314 GCF_002113885.1 Mizuhopecten yessoensis
GGGGATGAATTAGATGATACACTGTGGGGATGAATTTAGATGATATACTGTGGGGATGAATTTAAAGATTCATTGTGGGGATGAATTAGATGAAACACTGTTTCTTTGAATTAGATTGTACATTGTGGGGAGAAATCAGATGATACATTATGGGGAGAAATTAGATGATACACTGTTTCTTTGAATTAGATTGTACATTGTGTGGAGAAATTAGATAATACATTGTGTGGAGAAATAAGATAATACATTGTTGGGAGAAATTAGATAAAACACTGTGTTGATGAATGAAAACTAGATGATACATTGTTGGGAGT
>NW_018443709.1:0-314 GCF_002113885.1 Mizuhopecten yessoensis
GTGTTTACGTATTAAAGTAACAACCCCAAAAACAACGAAGAGATGGCGGTATACACAAGAACGAATATGTTTAAAAAGAGCTTGGGAAGTTAATGTTTCCACCAAAGACAGTCTTGTCAGACGTGTAAGGGAGACTGGGATCGTTACCGACCGACCGCCATTGGTACATCCACGCATGACGTCTCGACGCTAAGGTAGGACCATTGTCTCGCTCGTTAGCGACGCATGTGTTAGCGAGAGGGCTGGATATTTTTCAAGTTCAAGTTTTCAAAATAGGCCTATAGTTGCAAGATTCTTGTACCAACAAGATCTTC
>NW_018443710.1:0-314 GCF_002113885.1 Mizuhopecten yessoensis
AGTAAAAATGCCCCATGACGTACTGACAATATATCAGGTATAAAAAGAATACAGTAAACATACCCAGTGACGTACTGACAATATATCAGGTACCATATCCCATGACGTACTGACAATGTATCAGGTATAAAAGGAATACAGAAAGCATACCCCATGACGTACTGACAATATATCAGGTATAAAAGGAATACAGGAAATATGCCCCATGACGTACTGACAATATACCAGGTAGAAAAAAAGGAATACAGGAAACATAGTCCATGACGTTTTGACAATATATCAGGTATAAAAGGAATGCAGGAAACATACCCCAT
>NW_018443711.1:0-314 GCF_002113885.1 Mizuhopecten yessoensis
ATATCATGGTCCTACTCGCCTATTAAGATTTAGACTCAGTATATCATGGTCCTACTTGTCTGTTAAGAATTAGCCCCAGTATATCGTGGTCCTACTTGCCTGTTAAGATTTAGCCCCAGTATAACATGGTCCTACTCGCCTATTAAGATTTAGCCCCAGTATATCATGGTCCTACTTGCCTGTTAAGATTTAGACTCAGNACTCAGTATATACTGGTCCTACTCGCATTTTTATATTTAGCCCCAGTATATCAATGTCCTACTTGCCTGTTAAGGTAGCAGAGTACAGTAGCGTACGGTGGCCATGGGTGATAT
>NW_018443712.1:0-314 GCF_002113885.1 Mizuhopecten yessoensis
AGGCCAAGGTCACTGTTGCTATATATAGAAAATCATCAACTGGCCCAACTTTATGCAAATGTCAAATATGAGCATACTTTGGACATTGTTGTGTTTCGGGGTTCCAAGGTCAAGGCCAAGGTCACTGTTGCTATATATAGAAAATAAGTGTAGTACCTTGTGTGTGTGCATGTTTCAGGGTATCAAGATCAAAGTGGTTGTAACTTTTTATAGAACACTGAAACTAAATTTACATGGCAGGTGGGCATTTATGTCTTACAGACATTTTATTGTTTGAAGGAAAGTTCCATGGTCAAATGCAAGCCAAATTTATG
>NW_018443713.1:0-314 GCF_002113885.1 Mizuhopecten yessoensis
TAATACTGATGTGTTGACCATGTCATGTTTTAATACTGATGTGTTAACCATGTAATGTTTTAATACTGAAGTGTTGACCATGGAATGTTTTAATACTGATGTGTTGACCATGTAATGTTTTAATACTGATGTGTTGNTTTTTTAATATTTATGTGTTGACTATGTAATGTTTTAATATTTATGTGTTGACCGTGTAATGTTTTAATACTGATGTGTCTCCATGTAATGTTTTAATACTGATGTGTTGACCATGTAATATCTTTATACTTATGTGTTGACCATGTAATGTTATAATAGTGATATGTTGACCATGT
>NW_018443714.1:0-314 GCF_002113885.1 Mizuhopecten yessoensis
TCAACAATGTTTGATTGTATCGGCGAATGTTACCCGAGTCCAACTAAGATAGGATATATTTTTTGTTTTTTTTTAATTGTTATATAAAATGATTTTAAGAATATTGTAAGCCAATAATTCATTTAACTGTTCAACTATTAAGATATGATTTTCTTATCGAAAAAGTGTATATGGTTTGGAAAGAAACATAACGTATACTTAAATTTACCACAGATGCCCGGAAAAAGTCCAGGTAATTATTTCCAATGATGTCCTTTGCTGTTGTCGATTTGTATCATATATAGATACATGTATGAAGGTCACAATTGACAACT
>NW_018443715.1:0-314 GCF_002113885.1 Mizuhopecten yessoensis
TACCAATATGTGTACAGATATATACAGTAATACCAATACGTGTACAGATATATACAGTTATACCAATACGAGTACAGATATATACAGTTATACCAATACGTGTATAGATATATACAGTAATACCAATACGTGTACAGATATATACAGTAATACCAATACGTGTATAGATANTACGTGTATAGATATATACAGTTATACCAATACGTGTATAGATAATCACAGTAATACCAATACATGTACAGATATATATACAGTAATACCAATACGTTTATAGATATATACAGTAATACCAATACATGTATAGATATATACAG
>NW_018443716.1:0-314 GCF_002113885.1 Mizuhopecten yessoensis
TGATAGCATCTAAGTAAATTGACGAGATCATCACAAACCCTCACATACAAACATATCGTGTTGGAGACCAAGGATATCACAAACCCTCACATACAAACATATTGTGTTAGAGACCAAGGATATCACAATACCGCACATACATACATATTGTGTTAGGGACCAATGATAACACAAANGGACCAATGATAACACAAACCCTCACATACAAACATATTGTGTTAGAGACCAAGGATAACACAAACCCTCACATACAAACATATTGTGTTAGGGACCAAGGATATCACAATACCGCACATACATACATATTGTGTTAG
>NW_018443717.1:0-314 GCF_002113885.1 Mizuhopecten yessoensis
CAATGTAATTTCAAACAAAATGTAAAACATGAAAACAACAGACAATTATAAAGATGTCTAACAGTCTTTGTTGGCGTTTTTCCATTGGCTTTGATCCCACTCGCGCGATTAATTTCAACATTTAAACAAATCTGAATCTATATCCATAATCATTATTAATGGATAGTAAACCTAAAAGAAGTCATACTATTCAAACCGAAAGCGCACGGTTATCAGATTGGCATAACGACATAGCTGTATGGCAATGCTAATCAGTTGTGATCAGCTTAAAAACATATTTAGTTTAAAAAATATGTTTGAACATTAATGTCAAT
>NW_018443718.1:0-314 GCF_002113885.1 Mizuhopecten yessoensis
TAATTATCTAAAAGAAAATAACAAATATGTGCTTTTAAATTCTATAACTTCTTTTTTTATTGTAAAGTCTACACTTCTGATAAAATTACCAATTACGTTCAAGTATTATGTAAATCAACTTCTTCTTCCAGTTCTTTAACTTCCAAACAGAAGTTTCAAAAGCCCCGCGTAAACTGCAAAATACATCGTTTCCAATCCAAGATATACGGCCAATCGATGCGCGCACACATCCCAGTTCCTCTAAAACCAACATTGGATTAAAAAGGTTATGAACCTAAAAGTGCCAGAGGAGAATTGAGGAAGATGGGAACTCC
>NW_018443719.1:0-314 GCF_002113885.1 Mizuhopecten yessoensis
GACGCTGTAATACATGGTTTGTACTTGTGTTAAACGCTGTAATACCTGGTTTGTATTTGTGTTAGACGTTGTAATACATGGTTTGTACTTTTGTTAGACGCTGTAATACATGGTTTGTACTTGTGTTAGACGCTGTAATACATGGTTTGTACTTGTGTTAGACGCTGTAATACATGGTTTGTACTTGTGTTAGACGCTGTAATACATGNCTCATATTTTGACGCTGTTATACATGGTTTGTATTTGTATTAGATGCTTTAATACAAGGCTTGTACTTGTGTTAGACGCTGTAATACATGGTTTGTACTCATGTT
>NW_018443720.1:0-314 GCF_002113885.1 Mizuhopecten yessoensis
GCGGTTAAAGAATATTTGCTATTACTAATTCCTTTTGTTTTACATATGAGTATCTGTTAGTGTGTATTACATGCATGACTGACTGTGATATTTTATACTTGTGTTGTAATGTTTCTATCCATTCTGTAAGTGGACCCTTGGGTCTGTTGAATTGAAAATTAATTATTTAATTAATTAAATGCTCATAGCTGTTGATAGGACGTTAAACAATACTAAAAAACAAACTAAACCAACTCAACACATACAAACTCAAAAGAGATACCACTTAGAACAACGCAATGGACTGCTACTCTAACCATTCGAGTGCAACTGTA
>NW_018443721.1:0-314 GCF_002113885.1 Mizuhopecten yessoensis
ATATTCAGTGTTTAATCATCATTGATATAAGTAAGGCGGCAGGCTCTGATGTCCGAAAAACGGATATAAACAGGAATCCAGAGGTAACTGATGCTAAACTCGCTTAATGGAAGATATTTTGTATAGACGAGAGTTGTTTGAGTTTGGTTCACAGTGGGTGATGACACCTATACATTTTTTGAGCTGCGGAAAATGACCGGTGATATGATCAAAAGAAAGAATCGCTTAGATCATCCGTCATGAAAAAAGATACAGTGTGGGCATTTTAAAATACCATGATTTAAACGTTTAAAGGCAATGTCTCGCCCGTATAT
>NW_018443722.1:0-314 GCF_002113885.1 Mizuhopecten yessoensis
TGATTGTGAAAATACAGTGGAATTTTCATAAAATTAGGAAAATGTGTATTTCCAAAGCAATACAACATATAGTAAAGTGTATGTAATTACTATATATTGTATGCTGTCAACTAATATTCAATGTCATGATAAATTTGCCCTCATTAGCTATAGGGGGAGCAAAAAAGCCACAGTGAAACTGCAGCAAAACATTTCCCGGTATACATTAAATATTTTGTCCTCAGAAAAAAATTAGAGTGTTTGAGTGGAACAATCATCAAAACTTCATAATTCATTTTCATCACAGGTCTAACAGCAAAGCAATACCTATGTTT
>NW_018443723.1:0-314 GCF_002113885.1 Mizuhopecten yessoensis
AGGAGAACGAATGCGTTCCCTCCCTCAAATTAGTACAAGGTATAATAGTGTTAAGAGTGAAAAAAAACGCATGTTCTGTAAAACAAAAAATGAAAAAGATCCTTTTCAATTTGAAGAGAGAATCCTTTCCTCAGATTGGGTGAAAACATGTTTTCGGTTCCTCAAGTTCTGCCCCATTTTTGTCTGTTTCTGGAATAGACAATTTCATAACACGAATGTAAACCTTATCTAAAGGTACAAAAATTGGAAGTAAGAGGTTTGGATAATTAACTTGATTGAGCGACTAACTCATCTAGCGATAAAAAGTTGTGAAT
>NW_018443724.1:0-314 GCF_002113885.1 Mizuhopecten yessoensis
ACGGCGGACATTGAACAAAACACTGTTTCGATACCCGATGTAATTATCTACCGGCGTTTTACAAAAAAAAAAAATGTCATTTTCGTTAATGAGTCTATGTATACATAATTTAAATGTAACAATTTAAATCCTGTAATGGATCTTGTCCTCTTTGGCAAATTGCAGCTTGATATAATTGTTATCAATACAATATTGGTACGTCTGCCATGAACTTACGCCACACCTAAAAGTGATGCCATTTCTGTTAAAGTCGATATCTGTGTGGTTTATCAATCTTACAAGCCAAGTTAAATTGAATACCAATATATAGATCA
>NW_018443725.1:0-314 GCF_002113885.1 Mizuhopecten yessoensis
TATCGGGTCGGAAATATGGACCAAAATCCCCCCAGCATTATCTTCGCAATGACGGGTTATGATTCTACGCTTGTATAGTTGGCTAGGATAAGTCTGCCATAGTATTAACAAGGAAGGTATTCTTTAAAAAAAACCTAATTACTGTCTTTTAACGCCTATCAATAAGGTTTTATCTTCGCGGTAAAAAAAAATCACAAGTAAACATTAAGATTGAAATTCATGTTACGATAGCGTGTAAATAACTAATTAACTACTAAATTTAGTACATAAAGCCATCTCTGTGTAATACTGGGTTATCGTTCGAACTGTTGTCA
>NW_018443726.1:0-314 GCF_002113885.1 Mizuhopecten yessoensis
TTACATGGGGTACAATACTGTCATCTGCCTCATAAATAAAAGCAAGAATAATGCTGTCATAGATAATGTTTGCTTCAATATTTTTGGTCAAATCAAAAAATTGTAACACTAAAAAGTGTCTCCTTATATTTTGAAAAAAGGATAAAGAAAATGTTTGAAATAACAGTGAACTATTCCTGTATCTGTGATAAATATATAGTCCCTAACCAGTCCTTTATTGTCTGATTTAGCTTTCAAAGTAAGGATTAAAAGTTATTTAACTCTGTATATACTCATTTAAAAACCTAAGAAAACAAGAGGCACATTGGCCTAAA
>NW_018443727.1:0-314 GCF_002113885.1 Mizuhopecten yessoensis
ACTGCTGTAGGTAGAACATCTAGCACAGTATCTTCTGGATCTGTCCCTAACCTCCATCAACTTCACCACTTACGTACCATCCCTGATGGCTGCCAGTGCACTGCTCATGTCCAGGAAGATATTGGGGAGGAAGGGCTGGACTACTGGTCTTGGGTATTACACCATGTATGCAGAGAAAGACCTGACAAAGTGTGGTAATGCTCTGTGTAGGCTGCTGATTAGAACCAACACAAAATACCTGGTAAGTTTGGCGATACTAAAATACACCTCAAATCTACCTCCTAATAATACCAGGTAAGTATGATGTTACTAAG
>NW_018443728.1:0-314 GCF_002113885.1 Mizuhopecten yessoensis
TGTCCATATGACCTTTGACCTATGTATGACATGTCATATGGTTATATGCCCGTATGACATGCTGTAGATATATGTTAATATGACCTTTGACCTATGTATTACGTGCAGTTCTGCTGTGTATGCGACGTTAGATTTAGACATGTGCATGGTTGTATGTGTGAACTGTCAACCAAATACTGTATATTAGCCTCCCTATTTACATGACAGGAAGGACGCTGTCTATACCACGATACAGTCCATTGTGTTTATCTATATGACCTTTTACAAGTATGCAATTCAATTCAATTCAACTTTATTCTCTTTCACAATACAAT
>NW_018443729.1:0-314 GCF_002113885.1 Mizuhopecten yessoensis
ACACCAGGGATACGTGTTTGTATAACATCAGTGATATGTGTTTGTCTTACACCAGTGATATATGTTGTATTACATCAGTGATATATGTTGTATTACCCCAGTTAAATGTGTTTGTATTACACCAGTGATATATGTTTGTATTACATCAGTGATATGTGTTAGTATTACACCTGTGATATGTGTTGTATTACACAAGGGATATGTGTTAGTATTACACCAGTGATAGATGATAGTATTACAACAGTGATATGTGTTTGTATTACACCAGAGATATGTGTTTGTATTACACCAGTGATATGTGTTTGTATTACACC
>NW_018443730.1:0-314 GCF_002113885.1 Mizuhopecten yessoensis
GATTGAAGTAAAAATTGCACTGTTTAATTATCTGTAAAGCATACCTTTAGACATATCTGTAATTACATTATATCCCTCTTGATTAAAAATGTCAAATAATCTGGGTTTAATAATTGAAAAAGTGAAATTGTTTCCATTCTGAGCGTCCACGATATATCCTAAACCTACACGATACAATTCATCTTTTAAGTCACAGATCCATGGATTCTTGATTAACAGCATATTTTGATAACAGGATTTCAAAAAACATATTTCGGTATGGAGTAATTTAAACCAATATTTAAATATTTTAAGTTTCCTTGTTACATGCAATG
>NW_018443731.1:0-314 GCF_002113885.1 Mizuhopecten yessoensis
GCGTATCGGTGTCATTGTCAAAAATATAGACAACGTTCATGTCGAACGAGTTGAAAATAATATGAAACCGGCTTAAGCACTAACAGTTGAGCTTGGACTTTGTGTTTTGGTAGAGTTTCCTTGCCAAAGTCGAGGTTTAAGTACCCTGTCATGTAACGGTAAAGGGTTTAGGGTCATTCCTGGTGCAACAATACCAGTTTGTGATCAGTATGGTTAGCTTGACTTGATTCCATAGTTGTGTTAGTCACATGTGGGTAAGGGTCACCCTAGGTGTGACAGATATAACACATGTGGTATGTCTAGCTTACAAGTCT
>NW_018443732.1:0-314 GCF_002113885.1 Mizuhopecten yessoensis
AGACAGAGTATCCAGGTTTATACCTACATACATTATACGAAGGTCTATATTGATATACAGTGTACCATGGTTGAAACATATATACGGTGTAACCAGGTATATACCTTAACACAATGTGCTCAAGTCTATATATATATACAGAGTACCCAGGTATATAACTATACACAGTGTAACCAGGTATATACATACATACAGTGTACCGATCTCTATAACTATATACAGGGAACCAAGGTCTTTACCTATCTACAGTGTAACCAGGTCTTTACCTGTATACAATGTAACCAGGTCTTTACCTATATACAGAGTATCCAGGT
>NW_018443733.1:0-314 GCF_002113885.1 Mizuhopecten yessoensis
CCACATAACATACCGCCACCACTTGTTTCCTGGTCTTCCAACTGGATAGTAAGATGCCATTTGGTCGAACTTGTCTACACCGCCCATGTACATGTTGTAAGAAACGTTGACGTGAGGTTTATGCAGGTCCTGGTTCATGTTTGGCTGCTCTGATGTAGAAAGAAATGTTATTTGTCTTTTATCTTTGAAAACTGTAGCAAGAAGATTTCCTTTCTGTATCTGTACAAGTTCACCCCGTTTTTTCAGTTTTGCCTTTTTGATATCATCTGGAAGACCTTTCCTATTGGACATTATTGTTCCACACACATACGTGT
>NW_018443734.1:0-314 GCF_002113885.1 Mizuhopecten yessoensis
GTCTTACACAAATATTAGTATATGAAAATTTCAAATTATGAATGGACTGTATCCGGAACTAATTCCAAGCTTCAAGAAGTAGTGAAGGCCGTGCCATTGTTTTGTTTTCTCCGGTAGATGTTTCTCATTCCCCAATGTCGTGACAAGTATTGACGTTATTTCATATGCACTGCTGATAATTTTCATGTGAAAATATAACGCATGGCTACTACATGAACAAACTCGTTCCCCGCGAGTTCCTTCAGTGTATTGTTCCTAACAGCAAATTCATTGCAAACAATCATACAAATGCTAGAGCTTTCAGTGACAAGTAG
>NW_018443735.1:0-314 GCF_002113885.1 Mizuhopecten yessoensis
CCTGCCGGTAGGAGACTAGCCTGTTATCTCCTTGCTAATTGGAAGGTTATCTGGTGAGTATTACGGACAGTGAATACTATTATTAATTACACGTACTATACGTTACAATACCACAATATATTTAATGTTAATGTCGCTCTTTAACGTGTTAAACAATCCTGACACATATTTATTTCTGTAGATATGTATAAACTTACGGTCATGTAACTTATGTACTTCGTGACATGTTTGTTATCTGTTGAAGCTGATACTGGTTGACGAATAAATAGTATCCGATACACATAACGATTATGGTGATATACAGACGTCACCTG
>NW_018443736.1:0-314 GCF_002113885.1 Mizuhopecten yessoensis
AATATTCACACTCCGGAGATCTGAACCAGCTCGTTACTAAACATATAGCAGATTCGATTCTGACTTTGAAACAAGAGCAGCAATTGGATGACAAGACAACAAATTGGTCACATTCAACCAATGAAACATTCTTGATTGTAGTACTGTTTGCTGTTCAGGACTGCCAGTACCAATGGCTTAAATGGTTCATCTACGATTTTATTTTCAGCCCACTATAGTTAAATTGTGGGCTTATCGAGTTGCCCTCCATCCATGGTCTGTAGTCTGTATGTTTCAATTCTTGCCATAGCTACTTCTCTCTTAGTAATGAATGG
>NW_018443737.1:0-314 GCF_002113885.1 Mizuhopecten yessoensis
CTGTGAATATAAGTATTTCCATAGTCTTACGTTATTTCCGAAACAGAAAGCACAATCCTGGGCCGTACACGCCATTTGTACAACGTGAACAAGTGACTTTTCAGTCTTCAAATGTTTTCTGATACTATCTGAACTTGTAAATTTATCATGTATGTAAGCCTTACCTGGCTATGCTTTATACTTCAACATCACATTAAAACATGAACTGTTGCATGACAAATCAAACTTTCTAATGTGATTTTTATTGATTGTTTATATCATGTCCTATCTTAGTCATTAAAAATCGCAGGGGTCCAACATCTGTAAACCTTTAA
>NW_018443738.1:0-314 GCF_002113885.1 Mizuhopecten yessoensis
GGAACAAATACGTGTATCATGGTACATATCAAATCGTAAGCATCAAACCATGTCAGGTATCTTACTGTCAGGGTTGCGTATCATTGTAGCCCTAGTTGCGACACGTTGAAAACATGCATTGTTTACATTATAAGAAAGTAAAACTTTGATATGAAGTTTTCGTTTTCACTTCAGTCATCTAGGCGTCTTGCAGTTTTGCTCTCTTTGCATTCTCCATTGATATTTATGTTTACCTTAAAACTTCATTCATGAATATACATTAAACAAGTCTTTGTAAATGACCAGTATGGAATCTGTGCATAACACTAGGTCTA
>NW_018443739.1:0-314 GCF_002113885.1 Mizuhopecten yessoensis
CGATTAGTGACATGTAAATCGGCCCTGGCAGTTACCGGGACTTCTTCACATTAAGGGTTTATATATCAACACTTAATAGATAGTCATTGCATTCAATTTAATTCAGTTATTGTTAGGCGCTTCTCAACAGTTTGTTGTTTATTCTGCCTCCGCCTAACGGAGTGACCATCCCGCAAGCCGCAGAATTTCTGTTGAATTAGCTGACTGACAGTAGAATAGGCAGTTGTTCTGGCACATCTTTATTTTATTTACTCATTTGACACTATTCATGTAATCAAATCACATCGAATTTTAGCATGCAATTTCAAAAAAAA
>NW_018443740.1:0-314 GCF_002113885.1 Mizuhopecten yessoensis
ACTACAATACCACTCCACCTACCCCAAACATATCTACAACCACCACTCCTACACCTATCCCAAACATATCTACAACTACCACATATCCTACACCTAAACTTATCTACAACCACCATATATCCTACCCCAAAAATAACTACAACCACCACTTCACCTACCCGTAACATAACTACAACCATCACTTCATCTACCTCAAACATAACTACAACCACTCCTACACCTACCCAAAACATATCTACAACCACCACACCACCTACCCCATACATATCTATGTTTGGGGTAGGTGTAGGAGTGGTTGTAGTTATGTTTGGGGT
>NW_018443741.1:0-314 GCF_002113885.1 Mizuhopecten yessoensis
TCCTACTGTTTAAAACCTCGTCAATGCTTGATTTGTGTTATGTGATTTTTACTATTTAAAAGATGTGCTTGAAAATATATCATAGTCATAACACGATAAGAATTACGTTTCATAATCTGTATTAACTTTTTTTCAAAATGAAAAACGTCACAATGTCGTTGTTGTAGAATGACGTCAAACCTTCAGGAAGAACATATAACACGCGCGAAGTATCCGTCGCCGTACCCGTTGAACCGAGGGTACGCGAGAACTGATAGGCCAACACTGAGGTAACTTAAACAATGTTTTGAGAGGTCAGTTGGCGAAGTTGTTAT
>NW_018443742.1:0-314 GCF_002113885.1 Mizuhopecten yessoensis
TTGATGGTAGTGTTAGAGAGTATAATTGTAAGCCTGTCAGCACTGTGTTGTTGGTAGTGTTAGAGGCTTTTATGGTTAACCTATCACCACTGGGTTGGTAGTAGTGTTAGATGGTGTTATGGTTAGCTTTTCAACACAGGTCTGGTTGTAGTGTTAGAGGGTGTTATGGTAAGCCTATCACCATAGGGTTGGTTAAAGTGTTAGGTGGTGTTATGGTAAGCTTGTCACCACTGTGTTGGTTGAAGTGTTAGAGGCTTTAATGGTAAGCATGTCACCACTGTGTTGGCTGTAGTAATAGAGGATGGTATGGTAAG
>NW_018443743.1:0-314 GCF_002113885.1 Mizuhopecten yessoensis
TACCCTTTAAATGGCAATGTCCACAAGAAGCCTTGGCATTCTGCTGCACTCGATTTTGCTCCTTGGCGTTACCAGGAACATCACAGACAGTGAAGAGTATTCGAGCTCTAAGCATGCTGGCTTTCTTGGTAGAGGCATTGTAAATCTGAATACCCTGATCAAGTTGTACAAGTTCATCAATGATGATTTCATTGTATATATTTAGGCGTTTGGGTGCACGTGGACCTGAAATACACAATTATTCAACAGTATTGTCAATGATTCATAAGAGATTTTGTGCTTTATTTAAACTACACCAATGTGGAAGCATAACT
>NW_018443744.1:0-314 GCF_002113885.1 Mizuhopecten yessoensis
GGTGACACAGCTCAGAGCATCATGCGTGGGATAGCTTTCCGCTTCAATGATCTCAAGTCTATTTTCTTCTATGCTAAACAGTCACTACAGGCTCACGGCAAGGTATCAAATATCGAAGTCCCAAAGCGAGTGCACCAGCTAACTCATAATTATAGATCTCATGCAGGCATTCTGTTTCTAGCCTCTAGTATCCTTGACCTCATGGTCCGTTTCTTCCCAGAGTCTTTTGACCGGCTACAGAAGGACCAGGGCCTGTTTAACGGTCCACGTCCAGTATTGTTAGAGTCCTGTAGCTTCAGTGACCTTGCCATGCT
>NW_018443745.1:0-314 GCF_002113885.1 Mizuhopecten yessoensis
GCCGCGTTCGCCATGTTCGTGGAAATTTATGGATAATACAGTATATGTCAGTATATTCACCTCGGTTGATACTTTCTATTGTTTGAAACATCCAGATTATATCCTTATATCGCCACTATTTTGATCAATGTGGAGACCCATGTCTGACATCAAAATATATTTTGGTAAATTTAAAAGGAGTCCCATGGAAAAACAGCCGTTCATACTAATATTAACAGCTGTATTTTGGGTCACATGTGATACTATAAACCAATCACAGAACCTGTAACAAAGCGCATAATTAAATTTGGAATTATTTAAAAATGTAACTGATA
>NW_018443746.1:0-314 GCF_002113885.1 Mizuhopecten yessoensis
TAGGCGGCCGTATCATCGCATGTCATAAGCCGAAAGGACCTCTGCTCACCACGTTATAGATAAGATTTGCCGTAATTATAAGCAATCTGAGACAATGAGGCGATCGACTATAACCGACAGGTGTAACAATAGCATATGCAGTGTGTACGCTTTAGTTAAAAACATAATGTACAAGTCACCAGAGGTGCAGTCAATCGAGACGGCTAGAAACAGGACAGTGTTCAACGCGTACTTCTTAATCACAGATTGTTAGAGTGGTCAGATAGTATTAATATTATATCAGACGCTCAGTTTGGTTTTCGCCCTAATTTTGG
>NW_018443747.1:0-314 GCF_002113885.1 Mizuhopecten yessoensis
GGAGATACGTTCAAATAAGCCGGCATTATGACAATGGGTCTATTTGTATGTCTATTTTTTCACAGCTTAAATTTCATCAGCTTTTGAGTACAGATGTTTAACTTTAACTTGTTTGAATAATTACCATTTTTGGAGTCTTGTTATATTTTTTACATAATTTATTCATACATCACCAGTCATAAAAGAAACAAATACAAATGCATTCATGTCGAAATTAACAATGACTTTTCCAGACAATCAAAACGAGTTTTAACAGCCTTTTCAGCAACGTATTTCGTCTTCACACCGCGTGCCAATATATGACCAGTTATAGA
>NW_018443748.1:0-314 GCF_002113885.1 Mizuhopecten yessoensis
ATATGATGATAGAAATAACAATAACTTACGATAGTTGCTTGGCACCTGCACAGGCGACAAATTTCACCTTAAAAATCGGACATTTTTAATTAAATTAATTTTTTAGTTTATTCAACGTATTTGGCAGCGACTTAATTGATGTATAGTATATCTCTGTGAATACTTATTTCCATTGGTACCAATTTCAACAATATCCGATTATGAAATAAATAATTATACCACTTTTAATCAACATACCCCAAACACTACGCCGTAGTGTGTTTGCTCTCAAATCTGACAGATCACTTACACATCTATTATGAAACCATCTGTCA
>NW_018443749.1:0-314 GCF_002113885.1 Mizuhopecten yessoensis
TTACTAATAATCACTGGATTATCTGTAATAAAAACATACACACACCACTTTTCAAAACAATGATTAATAGAATTCCTTTCTGGTCCAAAATAAAATCTTTAAAATCATTGTTTGACATTAGATAAACACTATTGTTGACAAACATGTGCTCAAAACAATATGCTTTTGTAATTATACACTTGTCTAATTATAAATACAGTATTTGAAATGTTAACATGTTAAATTGAAATAAATATTCAAATTGTGAATTATGAAAATCGTTCAAGTTTCATGTAAACCAAATAGGAATCAGGATATTCGTTTTGTGAAAGAAT
>NW_018443750.1:0-314 GCF_002113885.1 Mizuhopecten yessoensis
GTTTATAAATATTATATTTTATTTTTATAAGACCTGTTATGGAATATGCTGACGTCGTCTGGGACAATCTAACTATTGATTATGTAAATAAGCCTGAGAAAATTAACCAGGACGCAGCGAGAATAGTATGTGGTGCTACAAAACTTATAAACCTAAATAAGTTATATATAGAAACCGGATGGGAAAACTTAAGTGAAAGAAGGAAAAAACATAAATTGACCCAATTTTTTAAAATGTTTCATCGTCTCACTCCTGATTATCTTTCCAATCTTGTACCTCCTAGCATGTCTGAAATGCATAACTACAGCACTAGG
>NW_018443751.1:0-314 GCF_002113885.1 Mizuhopecten yessoensis
GCAGTTACAGTGGACACATGTGTCACAGCAGTAACAGTGGACACAGGTGTCACAGTAGTAACAGTGGACACAGGTGTGACAGTAGTAACAGTGGACACAGGTGTCACAGCAGTAACAGTGGACACATGTGTCACAGTAGTAACAGTGGACACAAGTGTCACAGTAGTAACAGTGGACACAGGTGTCACAGCAGTAACAAAAGACACATGTGTCAAAGCAGTAACAGAGGACACATGTGTCACAGCAGTAGCAGTGTACACATGTGTCAAAGCAGTAACAGTGGACACATGTGTCAGAGCAGTAACAGTGGACAC
>NW_018443752.1:0-314 GCF_002113885.1 Mizuhopecten yessoensis
TAGAATTGTTATATTTTTGTTATTTTATAGCTGACAGATACACTAAACATTACCTACCGAAGCGGTTGGATCACTTGAATTTTTAGCAAACCAACCTTGTCAAATCAGCCGACTAGCTCTGCCAACTCACCAGACAGACAGCCAAATAGCTTCTACCTATCCTTATTCTGCAAGCCTTTTCCTAAAGATCTGATAGCAGTCGGTCAATGATCGAGCTAGTTCAGCCATTGTTCTCATTGAAATCCTTGGTAAGCATATTACAATTGTTTCTTGGTAAACATATTACAATTGATCATTACTTACAACTTGCAAAA
>NW_018443753.1:0-314 GCF_002113885.1 Mizuhopecten yessoensis
TAGACGCTATATTACATTCTCTACAAAACACCATTAGATGCTATATTACATCATCACAGAACACCATTAGACGTTATATGACATCATCTACAGAACACCAGAAGACGTTATATGACATCATCTACCGAACACAATTAGATGCTGTATTACATCATCTACAGAACACTATTAGACGCTATATTACATTATCCACAGAGCACCATTAGACGCTTTATTACATTATCCACAGAACACCATTAGATGCTGTATTACAGCATCTACAGAACACTATTATATGCTATATTACATCATCTAGAAATACCAGTATATGCTAT
>NW_018443754.1:0-314 GCF_002113885.1 Mizuhopecten yessoensis
CTGCTTTTATGTTAATCTATCTTATTTCATTGTTATCATTGAATGTGTGTCCTTTCATTTTGGCCTTGTTTGTTGACGTTGTGATCAATGTCATCTTCGACATAGTGGTATCTCATGTCCGTGTGTATTGATGCTTTTATATTTTTTTGTCACCGTATGTATATACTGTGGTATCTTTTTTCACCAAAAAAATCAACTGTTATAGATGTTGTCCTGATCAGTTGATACTGTTGTATATTTTGTTCTTGATTGTTTCCTTCATAAAAAAAAGTTTGTGTACACTTAATATGTATCCATGTATATCAACGTGGGGT
>NW_018443755.1:0-314 GCF_002113885.1 Mizuhopecten yessoensis
AGAAATCCATCATATTTGGTGGCTAACACCATCAGATGATAATGATTAAATAATGTAGAATTAGAGGGGTCAACCCAACCCCTCAGAGGCCAAGGGTGCTGAGGGGTGGGGGTAAACATTGGTATTCACTTTGCTGTACATGAGGAGAATTTAACACACAGTTGTCATGCTACCAGATTAACATGGTGTGGCCCTACACCTTGGTACTTAGTTCCAGTGTTATAATATGGAAACGGTTGAGATGCCCATTTTATAATCTACATGCAATAGCTGTGCATGAAGAGATGAATATAATAAGCTATCAGGATTAGCCC
>NW_018443756.1:0-314 GCF_002113885.1 Mizuhopecten yessoensis
TATTATATGTATAATGCCTATATGTAGAAGGGGAGATGCATAAATTGAGGCAACATTAAAAACAATTACTGTCTGTGAAGTGAATTAATTAATGTTTGACAATAATGAAAACCCAAATAATCTCTAAAGGGAGCTAATTCATAAGATCACCAAATTATTATTATCAGTAAAATGAGAGAAAAAAATTCAAGGATGAGAATTATATGAAAAAACTAAACTTTGAAGGGAGATAAGTCAAGGGAGACAATAATAAAATAAACCACCAGTTTTATCTGTAATGGAAGATATTTCAAGGGAGAACAAATTGAAAAAAA
>NW_018443757.1:0-314 GCF_002113885.1 Mizuhopecten yessoensis
CTATTACTGGAGTATCTGTACACCTATTACTGGGGTATCTGTACAACTATAAACTGGATATCTGTACACCTATTACTACGGTATCTGTACACCTGTTACTAGGGTATCTGTACACTTATTACTGGGGTATCTGTACACCAATAAACTGGATATCTGTACACCTATAACTATGGTATCTGTACACCTATTAATAGGGTATCTGTACACCTTTTACTGGAGTATCTGTACACCTATAAACTGGATATCTGTACACCTATTACTAGGGTATCTGTACACCTATTACTGCAGAATCTGTAGACCTATTATTGGGAAAT
>NW_018443758.1:0-314 GCF_002113885.1 Mizuhopecten yessoensis
TTTTTTTTTTAAATTCAAGATTAAGGACCCCTGTTCTACGGCACTGTGTTTTTCCTATATACAGTAACTTCTCCTTAACTTCCGTTTAGCCATAACTGTAGCACACAGTTGGTCAAAGTTTGGTTAGAGCAGAGATATAACAATCTAAAGTGCAGGGTAAGAATACCAGTCTGACCCCGATGGTTTCTTTTACACTCAGAACACTGTAATTGAATATATTTTGTTTATTTTACCTTCAATATTTCTTACAAAATTCCCACAAGGTATGATTTTCTTTTCAGTAATGATTAAGGAAAGCTATAGTCGTGCCAGCA
>NW_018443759.1:0-314 GCF_002113885.1 Mizuhopecten yessoensis
CAGAACATCAATTAGCGCTACCTAACTTAGCGCGATCAATAGATCAGGAAAGTTGCTTAAATAAGACTAACGCTAAAACATGTACGTTAAGAGTATACAGACAGGTCTGGCGTCATCTTAATGCGTTTTTGCTGAAGTCTTTTTGTGTGATGTTTGTTTGGTTTAGGAGTAGTAACTTGCGGGTTGAGCTTTTTGTGCGCAGTTGGTCTCCTATTTCTTCTTGAGAGGCAGAAGCCCAAAGAAGCGGATGATTATGAGAAAACCGAATTACACGTGAGTAGCTTGCTTTTTAAGGAGATAGAGGGAGAGAGAGG
>NW_018443760.1:0-314 GCF_002113885.1 Mizuhopecten yessoensis
AACTGCTAAACCAAGATGTTGTTTATGCAACAATCAACAAAGCCTCTGGGAATATTGAGATACATTCATCTTTTTACAACGTATTTGTGCATTCGGGCTTGCAGTTCTTCATCTAGTTACATATAGTAAGTGTGCGTGATTGCGAGTGTGGATTTTAATCAGATATGTGTGGTGAAGAATAAGGAAGGTCTTCAAGGATCAAGCGTTCGAAATGTGCATCTGTTGTATATTCCTGCTAGAGGCCGCTGGGTCATTTGTTGTCCGTTTTTGTCAATTGAACGACCTCAAAAGTCGACGTTACACAAAGGAACACA
>NW_018443761.1:0-314 GCF_002113885.1 Mizuhopecten yessoensis
CTCTGTAGTATATTGAGTCATTGTGTGTTGATTCTGTAGTATATTCAGTGCTTGTGTGTTGATCTTGTAGTATATTGAGTGCTTGTGTGTTGATCCTGTAGTATATTGAGTGCTTGTGTGTTGACTCTGTAGTATATATTGTCTGTGTGTGTTGACTCTGTAGTATATTGAGTCATTGTGTGTGGATTCTGTAGTATATTGAACCCTTGTGTGTTGTCTCTGTAGTTTATTGAGTCATTGTGTCTTGACTCTGTAGTATATTGAGTCCGTGTGTGTTGACTCTGTAGTATATTGAGTCATTGTGTGTTGATTCT
>NW_018443762.1:0-314 GCF_002113885.1 Mizuhopecten yessoensis
GTGTCACAATACACGTGAGTATGTAAAACAATACACGTAAGTATGCATAACAAAACACGTGAGTGTGTTTAACAATACACGTGAAAATATGAACACACACACAGGTCAAAGTTACATAAATAATACCTGACAAGACCACAGGAACACATACACTGGACAAAGTTACGTAACTACACATCAAAAGAACACAGGAACGCAAACACTGGACAACGTTGCGTAAATAACACCTCACAAGACCACAGGCATTTATACACTGGACAAAGTTATGCAAATACACATCAAAAGGACACAGGAACACAAACACTGGACAAGGT
>NW_018443763.1:0-314 GCF_002113885.1 Mizuhopecten yessoensis
ACTAACGTGACACAACAGACCATGGCCTTATATTACACTTACAGGCCTAACGTGATATCACAGACAATGACCGTACTTACACTTACATGAATAACGTGACACAACAGACCATCGCCTTTCGTACACTTACAGTACACTTACAGGACTAACGTGATACAACAGACCATGACCGTTATTACACTTACAGAACTAACGTGATAACACATACCATAACCGTTATAACACTTACATGACTAACGTGACACAACAGACCATTGCCTTTCGTACACTTACAGTACACTTACAGAACGAACGTGATACAATAGACCATGGCC
>NW_018443764.1:0-314 GCF_002113885.1 Mizuhopecten yessoensis
ATGTTGTATTGTGGTCAGAATTTACCAACATATCCTGATGTATTTAACATGTTCACGAATTATAGAAAATAACTATGAGCACGTAGTATATATCATTAGTGGTAAAGCATACATTTTCGTTCACGTCGTAAAATCTTCTTGATATTCAGGATACCGGAAACAATATGGATGTTTCACAAAAATAAAGCGTGTATGTGCTGCGGCTGTACTAACAATCAGGGTCACGGTAAGTAGGTCATGTAAACCAGCGGTAATAAATCATGTCGCCAGGCTATAACCTTATGGTGTATAGAGCTAATTAAATATACACCTAT
>NW_018443765.1:0-314 GCF_002113885.1 Mizuhopecten yessoensis
AATTCCTCCAAACCTTCCTTAGGACAAATGCCTTTGTGACATGAATGAAGAATGGCGTACCTGTCGGACTCATGGATACATATGATTGGATGACTTGGTGGATTTCCGGTATGACGTACCTGGTGGACATTGGATACTAGTGATTGGTTGGACAGTTTGACAGTTCCAAGGGTCTCGCTCAATCGGAAACTGTTAAAGGATGGAGTACACCCAATACCAATGTTAGCCGGTGTGTGGATGAGACGTTTGCTTGTTCGCATGTACATTGACTGTTTCCGTTAACGATTCTACGTGAGCATACGGGGCGAGGGGTT
>NW_018443766.1:0-314 GCF_002113885.1 Mizuhopecten yessoensis
AAAAAAAATGGTATAAATACAGTGTATATGAAAATAACATCAAGATTGCAGTGTGGACTGATTTGGTACATTTGGGTGACGACTTTCAGTCCCAGTATTTTAGCTAAAATTACTGCATATATTTACAATTATATGATTCCTGTGAAAATCAAATGTCATTGTCAGATCTACATATAACATTCATTTTATCACGGTGCATTTATAATGAAATTAATATATATACATGTATACACTGTATGCACCGGACATGACCATATCAAATGCTTTGGTTGTTGAGTATTGTAAAAATTAACTATTTCTATAACAATCCACAT
>NW_018443767.1:0-314 GCF_002113885.1 Mizuhopecten yessoensis
TACAACGAGACGTCCGGCATGCTCACTTACTTGGGTAAGTGTTTATTATAGTGTAATCGGTAATATGTGAACACCTCTTTTTTGAAATTACAGCGGTACAGACATGTTGTTGTAACATATTCCGAGTATTTATTTTCCTCGCTCATACAGTCAACTCGTTGTTTGTCTGGTAAGGAGCGATATATATTGATTGTCTAGTTACACTACGTCATCTCTGAGTATACACATCAGTACTGAATTAGTATATAATGTTACATAGTAAATTAATAGTAAGGTCTGTCGACAAAATGCAACAAGTTTATTCTTCATGTTCT
>NW_018443768.1:0-314 GCF_002113885.1 Mizuhopecten yessoensis
ATCTTCTCACGTGGTACATCTAGTTCCATTTCCAAAATGCGACCGTCGGCCAGCTCAACTTTTCCTTGGATAGCGGTACTTGTATGCAGAGTAGAAACCATTTTCATCCCACTCTTTGAAACAAAAGCATCGACGCTCATCATGCTTGATACTTCAAGGGCAGCACTGAAAAATACACAACTTGTCAGCCTTTTTTTAGCAGTACTTCTTACGAGATTCACATGTGGAAAGATTCATCTTATGCTGACAACATCCCCGTTTTGTGCAGGTCATGATATGTTGCCTTTGTTTTAGCGTCTCGTTGGTTCTCATTA
>NW_018443769.1:0-314 GCF_002113885.1 Mizuhopecten yessoensis
GGATAATGCGCTTCAATTTTCACTTTCTAAAACAATTTATTTTATAATGAGACGGAGGCGGTCGCTTTTAAATGTGTAAATATACGATTGTAAATTAAAATGTATCGCAATATTGATTTAACTGTAATGTGATGAAGAAAAATATGTGATTCTACTATTCTATCAGGTTTTTTTTACATGTAATACACTATGAGGATATTTTATAGGCATACATGCTAGTTCTTCACTTTCATTTTAATCATGATGTACATACTTGTACAAATAGTTACAAGTGTCTCATAAGCCGATATCGGCTGGGCATCTTTTATAAACTC
>NW_018443770.1:0-314 GCF_002113885.1 Mizuhopecten yessoensis
CCAAAATGTCATCGTAATTTCACCATTAGTGTCGTTAATGAAAGATCAGCTGGTTACTATCAATACTCTAGGGACTAAGGCGGTATATATAGGTGAACAGCATGACGAAGGTATAACTAAATATGGTACCCTGTTATATTTTAAATTTCGTTATAGTTGTAGTGTTGCGTCATTCGTGTTGTCGTACTTCACTTTGTCAATCTTTCGCTGTATCTTTCACTGTAAGCCTTTCAGCTTTTTTTTTAGATGTCTTGATTATATTTCATTTACTTATTGATAACGTTCATCCGGTTGCGCATAAAATGATAAAAGTC
>NW_018443771.1:0-314 GCF_002113885.1 Mizuhopecten yessoensis
TACAATATACCAGATATGAGTTACCCTACATCGAATAGAAGTTTCATCCTTCTGTGACTTATCTGTGATGCTAGGGACCAAAACGTTGGAAATTCAAATTTGTCTAAATTACTGTTGAAAAGAAGAAGAGCTGCATACACCCCTTAGTTTGTAAACTAATGGAAACATTTGTAAAACTTTTTACCCTTTTTTACATTTTTGACCTTGGCCAGCGTTTTAGTTTGATTTTTGACTTGGGTACCTTTTGATAAAATAACATATTATCTGTTTTTGCATTATACAACATATCTAAGCACCATGGCTATAAACCTTGC
>NW_018443772.1:0-314 GCF_002113885.1 Mizuhopecten yessoensis
AAGGACTTGATAGCATGAGTGTTATTTTCTCTGCATGCCCAGCAACATGTGAAAGGTATCTGAACTGAGTTCTTGTTAAGACCTGGGGAATAAGCCCTCAGGGGCAGGAAAGGACCCTTGAGCCAATCCTGTACGCATGTATGTGCTCAGGGTATGGTGTGGAATCTTTATCATTTCAAGTACATAAAGCTTTACACCCAAAATTCGTCTATGACTGCTTTGTCCCAGTTTTTCAGACCTGAGATATATGCTACAAGCCATTTTTACCATATATTGTAACAATTTATATGGTTACAGGTCCTTCTAGAAAGTAG
>NW_018443773.1:0-314 GCF_002113885.1 Mizuhopecten yessoensis
TTTTTTTAGATTTGTGAATAAATCTTGTTATCTGTATATTTAATGCCTTTGTTTACTCAATTTGGGTGTGAGTTCGTCTTATCCTAATATTACTCAGTACATTTCCTTGACAATGCGTTAATATTCTCCACAGACGCCCATGCTATTTATCTCGGCCTTGAGCACATTAAATCAATTGATGTACCACAGTCAGTTATCTGTTCTGATTCTCTATCTGTTATACTATTTTTAGAGAAAAAAATCTTTGTCATCGCATACATGCATAAGATACTTCAATTTGTGAACTTTAAAATTAAGATTTTCAAGTTAAGAAT
>NW_018443774.1:0-314 GCF_002113885.1 Mizuhopecten yessoensis
GTTGGACCGTTATTAAAACAATATTGACGGACATTCTATTATATTTACATTTCCACTGAGAGTTTATCTATCAGCATTGTCGTACGAAAAAACGTTCATAGGGTTATGAACGCAATGGGATCAGCGTCATTTTGAAGTTTCTCCTCGATCAAGCCTAAATTTACATGAACCAACCATTTGAAGAAAACATTTTGTTGACGTTAGCCTTTTCCAGGAATCTCGTTTGCACTGAAGACACATACACTTGAATATCGGGGAATATCTTTGTTTAGGTGTATGATATCTACAAAAACAGGCATCATATAACAGTATGA
>NW_018443775.1:0-314 GCF_002113885.1 Mizuhopecten yessoensis
AACAAAGTCGTTGAAAAGTCGGTCTGCCGCTGTGCGGGAAGACGTATTCTTGGTTGGGTAAGCTTGGGCAAATCTGGTAAAATGGTCCACCAGGACCAATATATACTCGCATCCCCCTTTTGAACGCTCAAGATGAACATAGTCCATGGATACAATCTGAAATAGGTAACTTGACTGGATTTCAGCATGCGGTGAATAGTGGGCTTCTTGTCTTTTACACATTCACAAACATTCCTCACAACATGCGTAATATCTCTGGCCATGCCAGGCCAATGTAACCTGTCCTTCGATAACACCACTACTCTGTCTGCCCC
>NW_018443776.1:0-314 GCF_002113885.1 Mizuhopecten yessoensis
GAACGCTGGAGCTTCAGTTGAGAGCAACCTCATTTGGTCTTCCTCATCCTTCCTACCCAGGTCAGTGATGGCTAATTTGACCGTCGATCTGTTCGGTCACTCCGTCAACTTATTTGAAGTTGGAGGCAGAGTTGAGGGCCTGGAATACTTCCTGGAAGCCTATTTTGGTCCCAACGGCTATTTCGGTGACAACGAAGCAGCTGATGTTAATGAACAGACTGTCAAAGGCATCAGCAGCAGGAAAATGTTAAACATTGACAATCAGGTAAGTTTAATGGTATATTAACAGTATAAACATAAACAATTAAAATATG
>NW_018443777.1:0-314 GCF_002113885.1 Mizuhopecten yessoensis
TGCCTCCTTGTGATATCGTGGATATGATGCCGACTTCATAGTGCTGTCTCACTCAAATGCCATGTCGAAGGCACCCAGCACAGCATTCGGGTGAACCAGTTGTTGCTCTTCAACAACCATATAATTGGCATCGTATCTTATATTATGTTATGTTGGTGTTTTTTTAAATACTTATTTTTTTTAGTCTGTCATTTCAGCGAGGAACCTTTAGCTGTAATGCTGTTTCGGTTCCACAGTTTAGATAGGTTCGGGCCTATTTCCTGTGACCATACAAACTACGGAACCCTGCTTCTACGGAAATGTATACAGATGAA
>NW_018443778.1:0-314 GCF_002113885.1 Mizuhopecten yessoensis
AGGGTACCACGAAATATGATTGTGTCAACAAAACCCATTGGTGGATCCTACTATATGAGGTGGTAGAGGAGATATGACACCACACACAACAAGATGCCAGGAAAGGAAACTAGTTTGTCGGCGAAATAAACTGTTTGCGCCTATGGCGTTTGTCTCAGAAAGGTCAACACATTTATAGATAGACATTCGACATATATATATGTATTATTGAAATGTATGTTAACAAATCGAAAGCACACAGGTCAGCAAATCAGAACCCTGAATATATATCTAGGGTAACAAGTATGCAATAAGCTAATTATTAAAAAAAAAAA
>NW_018443779.1:0-314 GCF_002113885.1 Mizuhopecten yessoensis
CTACGTTATCTGTCAAGCAGTTTCCGCATTAACCATCAGCATCCTATACAACATCCGTGTATCTGTCAAACAAAAGTATCCTCATCGTATTCTTGCGAGCAATTTACACGTTTTTAGTTGTCGAAAATTGTATTTACTCCTGCATATGTATGGTATGGTATCGTATCGGTTTATGTCAGCTACTGAATCGAAAACGAAAATATCAGCATTCAAAATTATATATATTTATTCCTGTTCTATCACTCAAATAAGATGACAGTGCGCGTAGTTTTGTACGATATTTAGACACTTGACACATATTACAGAAACGTTCA
>NW_018443780.1:0-314 GCF_002113885.1 Mizuhopecten yessoensis
TAATAGGAGTGTAAAACGTCCCGGAACTGTGCGCTATGTACAATTCTGAATGGCCTTAGAATTTTATATTAAAATATGTTACTCTCATATGATATGTGAATACATTAACAAAATAAAAACATAGAACATTAACAACATTTTAACATATATATACAATTTGTACAGTGGGCTTGTGGATTAGTATAGTGATTTGACCCCTTCAATAGTAAAGTGGAGATGCCACTTTTGAAGGATTCAAGGGAAGAATTCATGCACACAGACTCTGGTAGTAATGGAAACAAAAAACTAGCAACATAAAACTGTATTTAAAAAAA
>NW_018443781.1:0-314 GCF_002113885.1 Mizuhopecten yessoensis
ATGGACTCACAAAAAGTGTACACATGTTACTGCGTCCAATGCCAATCCTATTATGGTCATAGAGGAAGGGTCGTTGCACATCAGACACTTTTGCAGCACATTACATCCATGTTACAGAATGGACACCGAATTCAGGACCACCCATGGCTGCAGAAATATTGCAGTGATATCCCTAGCCTAAAGGTAAGTTCATTTTTTAAATCGTAACATGCACAAAAAAGAACACCCACAAATACATATATAATTTATTTTTATTACATACCATTTTATAATACAAGTGAAAAAGTGACGCTCCTCAGTCAATTAATTATTGA
>NW_018443782.1:0-314 GCF_002113885.1 Mizuhopecten yessoensis
AATATTGTAGGTAAGAACAATATAGACATGCACAGTTCTTGTATTTTGTAAAATAAATTGTTTCATTTTTTACATATCATTAAATTGAAAGGACAATTTTAATTGTAGATTATTTTATATAATATTATTTTTATGTATTTTAAGTAATCCAAATTAATTGATGGGAAAGTTATCCCTTTGCGGAGAGATTTATTTTTGAAGGGGGAAATTCATCATCTTGATCAAAATTGTTGTCATATGCAGAAAATGAGGTAAAAAATAGTATAGATTTTTTTCAAATTGTGCACACTCGTTGATCAAAACGATGTGGACTG
>NW_018443783.1:0-314 GCF_002113885.1 Mizuhopecten yessoensis
TCTTCATGTTCTTTGTTGTTGCTCCTGTTATCCTTCCTAACACATCTCAGGTCATCATGGTCTCTGTTGTAGGCCGGCAGTTATTCCTTTACAAAAGTAACGGAACCAGCAGCGATAGCTTTCAACAACGTTCTGATCGGCATAGCTAACATGTACTTTTTACGGGAAGTCATCAGTATATTCGTAATGGTAAGTCTGTTTGTACATCATTTAAATGTATCAAATAACTGTATGGATTACTTTGTGTAATAGTTATACATGTAACATGGATTACTGTATATAATGGTAACATAGATTACTATATATGTAATGGT
>NW_018443784.1:0-314 GCF_002113885.1 Mizuhopecten yessoensis
ATGAGTAATTCGGTCGACATATATCAATACACACTGTGATGAGGCCATCTGCCATTTTCAAATATGACGAAAATCAGTAAGTGTTCCATACAATTGTAATTCCTAGATAAAATTGTTCCGGTCAAACACAGTGCATCTTAGTAATTGAAATGTGTAATTGTTTACTTTTGTTGAATGAAATCAACAGATATTTAACTTTAGAAATATGTGTAGATTAAGTAGATTTTGATATGTGATGGTTGATTTATATGAATATTAAGATGTCAGGGGGTGTTACCGTCCTGCTTCACATTGTGGCTTGTAAACAGTAGAGG
>NW_018443785.1:0-314 GCF_002113885.1 Mizuhopecten yessoensis
TCTTTTTGCCGCTCTATCTTAAATACACCCAAAACAAACAAAAATATATCAAATATCAGTTTTTCAAACGTTGATATTTTATAGGAATTTATTGATTTGAGACGTTGGAATTTTCTGTCTAATTGTACTCTGGTTTCGTACCACACTGATATATCAAAAGAAATTATGTTATCTATTTATATCATACATGTAGTGATTTACGTTAAATCTCAGTACCTGTACTTACTGATAAAACTATAATGCATAGAGTAAATGAACAGTTTCGGATTACCTAAATCTGAAGTTAAACGGATATTAATTTCATGAAATTCAAT
>NW_018443786.1:0-314 GCF_002113885.1 Mizuhopecten yessoensis
GGATGGAAGAGCGCAAGCGGTCTTGATGTGGAAGGAAACCAGAGTACCCAAAGGAAAAACTACATGTTATTTAAGGACACATGAATTAATTTTTGTACAATGAACAAACTCACCGTCAGAAATATTTTTTCTCTTTTTGACTACCACATGTCATATGTTTTATTTGTCCGTGTAATTTACTAGGCAAACACTGCCTCTCCAAAGAAACGTGTCTAATACAAAATGCCTCATAATATCAATGCACTGCAATAGCAGCAGTTGATGGTGTTTTGATTGGATACGGATCATGTTCTAATATTCTATTATGGCCCTTT
>NW_018443787.1:0-314 GCF_002113885.1 Mizuhopecten yessoensis
GTTACGACAGCTTTTTTTGCCCACACTTTCGCGATTGGAGATTTTTCAACGCAAGGGACACAACTCTGTAGTCAAAACTTTATTCAAACGAAATTCATTCAAGGGAAGATAACAACATTGTCGAAACGGTAATCAGGGGCAGGGGACTCTTACACTGAAAAACAACAGTGGAAATCTTTAGTGTTTTGCTCTGGCTAAGCTTAACTTAAAACTAACATTCCCCAATTACCGTAAATATCATACGGTGTAAAATGCATGCACCTTATCGTTCGTAAGTTGTAGAACACCACAGATTACAAGAAACAACAAAGCAC
>NW_018443788.1:0-314 GCF_002113885.1 Mizuhopecten yessoensis
TGTTACTGTCCACAGCCGTGTCTGTTGTTACCATTCCCAGGACCAGACTGTTGTTATTGTCCCCAGCCCAGTCTGTTGTTACCATCCCCAGGACCAAATTGTTGTTACTGTCCCTAGCCCAGACTGTTGTTACCGTCCCCAGCCGTGTCTGTTGCTTCCATTCCCAGGACCAGACTGTTGTTACTGTCCCCAGACAAGGCTCTTGTTACTCTTCCCAGCCCAGACTGTTGTTACTGTCCACAGCCCAGTCTGTTGTTACCATCCCCAGGATTTGGGAAATTCAATTTTTTTACCAGTATAACGATGTGACGTGT
>NW_018443789.1:0-314 GCF_002113885.1 Mizuhopecten yessoensis
CCTCGTTCTAATTTAAGTCGTCTGCAAAGGATTTATCCTCATTAATATTTGAAGTTATCATTCAAGGATGAGAATAGGACACACTTCCGTGCCTAAACCGGTATCCTCTTGTATGATTCCGGAGTAAGTCCGAAGACAAACTCTATTTTTAATCGCGTAAATATAATGAGGGTAAAAATCGTCGCGTTTTAGCATGGATTCTGACTTAGAGGCGTTCAGCCATAATCCTACGCATGGTAGCTTCGCGGCACTAGCTTTTCAACTAACCGCAAATACCAATTATGCGAATCAACGGTTCCTCTCGTACTAAATTG
>NW_018443790.1:0-314 GCF_002113885.1 Mizuhopecten yessoensis
GAGAGGTAAGTGGAGTAGGAGGGATTGTAAAGGGGAGGTAATCAGGAAAGTGGGTTTGATGTGACCTCGGCAGGAATGAGGAGTGCAGTTTTTAAGCAATTATGTTCCATATTTCTCTCAGAAATAATGACATTCCGAACATGAGCAACTTGAAAAAGAAATTGGTGTTTTATCTGCAAGTGTACGAAGAGTATGATACATTTTAATGAAATTGTGTTGATATGAGTTTCCAGACATTTTTTTAAAATTTTACAACATGAGAGTTTGATGTTCTTCTTTCTTTTGTTCGTCTGGAACAGACCAGATGGCACATA
>NW_018443791.1:0-314 GCF_002113885.1 Mizuhopecten yessoensis
GCCTGGCACTTTTGTACATTGACAAATACTCGAAAAATTGAAAAATTTCCGGAACGAGCACTTCGTTTGATTGAAAATGATTATGTTTCTTCAGTCATTGATATTCTTAGAAAACACAAACTTGATTTTTCACATGTAAAACGTATGAAAGATATGGCCTCTGAGGTTTTTATTTAAATGAAATTTCTCCATCAATTTTACAAAATCTTGATTTTTGCAATCTGAGACAAGATAACCTGGTAAAGATTCCAGTGGTGAACACCTCCACATATGGTAAGAGATCTTTACGATTTGCTGCTTCCAAGGTATGGAAC
>NW_018443792.1:0-314 GCF_002113885.1 Mizuhopecten yessoensis
GTCTGTACCTGTACTGTATGGCTGTCTGTATGTCTGTTACGTATCCGTCTGTACCTCTAATGTAAAGCTGTCTGTATGGCCGTAATGTATCTGTTTGTACGTCTATTCTGTGGCTGTATGTATCTCTCATGCATGGCTGTCTGCGTGTCTGTTACATATCTGTCTGTATGTCTGTTACATATCTGTCTGTAGGTCTGTTACATATCTGTCTGTATGGCTGTTACGTTCTGTGACTGTATGTATCTCTCATGTATGGCTTTCTGTTACGCATCTGTCTGTACGTCTGTTATGTGGCTGTATGTATCTCTCATGTA
>NW_018443793.1:0-314 GCF_002113885.1 Mizuhopecten yessoensis
ACAAATTTTATTATATATATAAATAAACATATATAAATGGATCAGTGAGCAATCAATCACGTGATCTCGTTGTTGTTTTTATAAAAAATCACAGGAGGTTGGTGTTACATACATGTATGCACAATATTACTCAATATTACAGTACTGTAATGACAGTACTCTTAATAAAGAAAAATACACAGACGGTAGGGTTTGTTATCTAAAATATTATGTTATGTCACTGATATAATGGTTGCAAGAAACTATTAATTTGTCATGATACTGTTAATTTTGTTATATTTATAAAGCCACACCTCCCATTGCATTCTGATTTT
>NW_018443794.1:0-314 GCF_002113885.1 Mizuhopecten yessoensis
TTTGGCTTGGAGGAAATATCAAATCGCAATCATGGTACTTGAGCAAAATTATCATAATAGACGAAAAGACGAGAAATGCGTAAGTATAATGTTCTGGCTGTTGTAAATTTGGTATCATCAGTTACAATTGTAACGGTATCATGTCCCCTTCTTCTAAATGACTCAACTTTTTAATAATATAAACAAGGTTCAAAACTTTAAGGCTCTCATTAATTGTTGTGATTATTTCCTACGAAAACAAATTCATTGTTAATGACTGGCGAGATAACACCAAAAGTCTGAGCTTGTTGGAATTCTTATTTCCATCGGTATAT
>NW_018443795.1:0-314 GCF_002113885.1 Mizuhopecten yessoensis
GACCTCACCGTGAAAGGTTAATGAACATTTATCATCATGTTTCCTTTGTACCGTTCTTATCTGTACAGTGCTTTTCTGTTCGTTAGTTGGTCTTTCATTGCTATTGCACGCTGTAATTGACCGCATGTCTTTGACAAAGGCTGCTTTTTGTCCTCTGACTTAATTTGTGGAATAAGGCAGACTCAAACACCAGTACAAAAATTACAATATTTCAACAGACTATCGTTACAAGTTCTAAAAGTGCACCTCTCCTAGACTAGAATGATGTCACGTGTGATGATTTAATTAATTAATCATTTTAAACACGTCTCTTC
>NW_018443796.1:0-314 GCF_002113885.1 Mizuhopecten yessoensis
TTTTTTTTTTCTTTTGATTTCATTTCAGGTATTATGTTACATGTATAATAGTAAAACAACTGTCCTAAATACATATATTAAAAAGTAAGTGAATTATCATCCACATGGAAAACAATTAAGTGCGCTTTCTTGGTTGTCATTATGTACTATTAAAAACATTACTACTGCTTATAGATACTACATTCAACATATCGTTGTCTAGACGTAGAGGTAATTGACCTAACTAGTGGCTGTACCTATGGCCGTCACGCAAAATCGTAAATTTCTTTCCTTGTCGATTTGAAAAATATAGTGAAGACTTTTTTTTTTTTTTT
>NW_018443797.1:0-314 GCF_002113885.1 Mizuhopecten yessoensis
CGTTATATGTTTTTATTTCCGTGCAGTATCCATTATCTGTTAAAATCAATATTTGATCCGTCGCTTCTGCTTATATGGATGTCATCTAATGGCGTCTATGCTGTCTGAGTCATTATGATGACATTTAACCCTTTAGTTGTGTATATATATAAATAGACGGCTTTGAACTTCCTGTACTGATTTATTTTTGTCGACAGATGCTTTTTATACATTAAGTATTTTTCTATTCGCTACAGGGGTTGAGCAGTGGGCAAGTATGATTGATTTACACGAGAATATATCCGTCACTACTTTCGGATATATTACCAAAGTCT
>NW_018443798.1:0-314 GCF_002113885.1 Mizuhopecten yessoensis
GGCGTGTCACTTGACAAAACGATGACAGATGTAGTGGAAATGAACCGAACCAGAACTACATCCTCAACCAACACTATTAAGTCAAACAATACTATCCAGAGTCACGTGATAAACGTTAGTTTATTCTATAAGTCTAAAATTAAACACAGAAAAAGCTAGTACTTGTACTCGTATAGTCCAGTACACGTGTACGATTTCAAACACCGAGTATAATATACAAACATTCACGTAAGGTTGACCATACCATGTTACAACATCAATTTATTTACCTCAAAACAGTCAATACATTGTAGTTGATATATTCATTATAAGCT
>NW_018443799.1:0-314 GCF_002113885.1 Mizuhopecten yessoensis
AGCTAGATAGGGCGCTATATCAAATGTTGTATATTTATTTAATTTTATTGCAATATTTTTCATGTATTTGATTTGTGTTTAAACTTGAGCACATTTACTCACATTCTTACAGGTATGCCAATAACCATAGAAAACAGGCTATTACTAGTGGTTGGATTCAGTATACATGTAAATCTCGTAATCAATGGTTGGTTTGACAAAAATCTTAAATCATCCCCGATTTAGGATTTTGGACCCTTAAATTTAGTATTTTCAACCAGTGAATTTGCTTAACTGTTCCTATATTCCAAGATCTAATGATTTCATCTGAAAGA
>NW_018443800.1:0-314 GCF_002113885.1 Mizuhopecten yessoensis
TTAGAACGCAGGAACATAAACAAACTATCACGCATGCACCGACACATATTGTGGAACTAAGTTCATCCAGACAAGCTGAATTCGGAACTAATTTGACCTGAACTCTGTCGGGACCAGTATGTGTCGTTTACTATATGGACAGGTTTATTTGGTCAAATGCAAACATAGTTCATGTATAATGCTTGACTTACTAATTCCGGTTTAGACAGTGTTTATACTTGTTTGCATTTGGCCTAAGCATTTTTACGTCACATTCATGCATACATTATTAGTTATATCAGTCATAACCTTGATGATGAGGGCGAATATCAAAT
>NW_018443801.1:0-314 GCF_002113885.1 Mizuhopecten yessoensis
ATATAGCTACCCATATATAACCTGATCATGAATCATCCAAAACCCAACATTCTACAACAGTGGGGACATAGCAAACCTGCTTTATATATCACTCTGTACATCATCAAAAAGGGCATCTAATGTGAGCGCCCTACCAAATCTAGGCTTTTCTTTTCCGTCCTCTGCTTATATTATATTGGTTACTTTTGGAAAAAAAAAATCAAATCTGTTGAATGCAAAACTTACGATTTCAATTGTTTCTTTCCTTGGCACCCTAGTTCATTAGACTATAAATGTTGTAAGAACGTTTACCCCAAAAGACGTCCAATCCCAAA
>NW_018443802.1:0-314 GCF_002113885.1 Mizuhopecten yessoensis
CAACAATATCCTGTAACCAGAATGATCTTCGTTTGATTCTTCAAAATAGCCATTCAAATAGTTTATCCCCTACAGTTGACACCGTTGACTTTGCTACATCTAATAATGTGTCAAGGACATTCTTATATTCATGTTCGTAATCTTTTCGGACGTTGTCTCGCATGTTTTCAGTGTCCTCCTGGTGTTTTTGTGCCATTTCCTCTAATTCGAGTTTCTTCTTTCGTTCGAATTTGGCATTTTCAATTTCCCTTTCTTCTATTTCTTTTCTTTTTGCTTCAATTTCTTTTTTCATTGCCTCTTTTTTCCGAAGAGTT
>NW_018443803.1:0-314 GCF_002113885.1 Mizuhopecten yessoensis
GAGCAGTTGTTTTGCTAATTTCAGAAATGAACAACGTTTTTTAAAACAGTGACATGCTTGCAAGATCATTTTATTTTTCAGTAAATGTTTCTTAATGTTGAAATTAATCTTGACATATCTTGGCATAAAGATGATTCGTTTGAACACTTTCCAATGCATTGGTTTGATGCTATTAGATATATTTGATTTTAATACTATATTACTGAATCAATACCTCCCTTCACCACTGCGATGGAATCTAGCTAGCCAAAATTTAAAGTTGCGTCACCTTTACTCTTTATTTCGAAAGAGAAGAATTCAGATTACTTTAGAAT
>NW_018443804.1:0-314 GCF_002113885.1 Mizuhopecten yessoensis
CTGCTTAACGTTCAGCATTAAGGGGAATGGTAACAACTGGTTCATACGTTGTCAGTGTAATGAGACCTTGCGGAATGCTGTGCGTGGTGCCTTCGGCATGACATTCACACATGACAGTGAGATAGTACTATGTATGATTTTAAATAGGAATAGGGGAATACATATTTGGTGTAGAGCATCCTTGGGTGAACGGGAACCAATTTTGTATAAATGTGGCAGAAATAGCCTGTCCAAGTATCATGGATAATGTTAGTAATTAAATTATAATGTTTTAAGAAAGGTGTATGAATGAAGTTTTGTTTTTAGCTCACCTG
>NW_018443805.1:0-314 GCF_002113885.1 Mizuhopecten yessoensis
TGGATACTTTATCGACATAGCACACATGTTTGGATTTGCTTTCATTCATTTGATGTTAAGGGGGGAAGTGGAGAAAAATGATTATTCTCTATCTTGGGGTAAGACAGAGAAGACTCCTCCGTCAGAGGAGTTTACTGTTGAAGCAGCTTCGGCTATGACAGTAAAGAAATCTTCCTCGAGGAGAGTCTTTGTTGTCCTACACCGGAGGTATAAAGAGTTCTACAATATTTACTAACGCTACATCGTTACTACTGAGGTGTGGAAAATCTTATGTATTTATGAATTTTGTATGAATAACCCTACTGATTCCGAGT
>NW_018443806.1:0-314 GCF_002113885.1 Mizuhopecten yessoensis
TTTTACATTCAGATTTGAACCAAGAAGTCTTTGGGACAGACTTGGACCTAGAGAGCGTAAGTTAGGAAGACCTCGCATATCCTCGCGAAATTTTATTGCGAGGCGAAGCCTAAAAACACAAAGCAACGGGTAGAAAACATGCCAGCGCCCCAGGCCGAGGAATACTGTACCCATAGAAATAGACTTATCAATTGGTCATGTCGGAATATTGATATTGTTCGCGGAGTAAATTTCAAAAAAGCGAATCGTACACTAGACGGCCCGTTAATAGAGCGTACGAGGACTGGGGTGGCTCGTCCAACGGCACACAAGGA
>NW_018443807.1:0-314 GCF_002113885.1 Mizuhopecten yessoensis
CCACTGACAAATTGATAATCAAACTTCCGTTGTAATACCTACCTATTGTTTATATGTCTATTTAATATTAGTAATGCGGTCATATTTCTGAATTTCATGTAATAAGCATGTAACTTGTTTCCTATACATTCTATACCCATATATACTGATAAAACATCTGATAAATTTTCTTTATTATATAATATAAATATACTTTGATAAGCCAGGTGTGTGTGCGTGATTGACACCATTGGGGCGTGTCCGATGGTGTTTTTATTGTATGTCTTTTGTAAATAAACATTTTATGAAGCACAAAAAAAATATGTCAAAATTTT
>NW_018443808.1:0-314 GCF_002113885.1 Mizuhopecten yessoensis
GTAGAAACCACATTTTCTCTGTCGGCCTAAACCAATTTTACAAGTTCACATCAAATCACTCGACCTATTATTGCAACAATTTGATAAAAGAAAAAAGTGAAAAAATGATTTTATTTAAATAAAAAACCCTGTATAACATTATATTTCCATGCAAAGAAAAGGAGAACTAGAATATATACCATTGATGGGTAACTGTCTTAATTACTTGGAAAATAAACCTGAGATTCCTTACTGAAAACGAAATAAGTTGTGGCTTATCAAGATTTTAGGGTATTTCATATCAAGATTTTAGGGTATATCATATCAAGATTTTA
>NW_018443809.1:0-314 GCF_002113885.1 Mizuhopecten yessoensis
ATTTCTGATAATATACGGTAGGTAAGAGCACGGGATTGGACTAAGACTGTGGTAAAAGTGAATATTTAAAATGTGCCATACATTTTATTGTCATTCAAACATAAAGCAGACACAAGCATGAAGTATTTTTAACATTTTTTTACTAATACCTATTCGGAAATGTAGCGATACCTCAGTTTACAACTTTGCAATACTGTATAAATAATCCGACACAGAAACTAACTTTCACACTAAAATTAAAAAAATAAACATTGCTGATGAGCAACGTAGAGTGTATTTCTGTTAAATTTCTTCAAATAATTTATATATGACAA
>NW_018443810.1:0-314 GCF_002113885.1 Mizuhopecten yessoensis
CTGCATGATACCACTTGGCAATGAATATATCAGAGGTACCTTTGGTGTCAACGAACATTTGTTCTTTGTAGTTTTATTTAGGTCACCATGACCTTTTCAGTGACTAATTACGCCTGGATAGGTAGTGTAACTTAACGCCTAGCAAGTGTTGTTGGAGAAGGGCCAACTGTCTGCACGTACTGGGATGTAATCATAGCCAGGAAAATATAGCAGTCAAATACACAAACATGATTCAAAATGCAATGTACATCTGGCTGAATTGTGCATAAACTGAAGGTAATACACAACAGATCATGTATCATCGCTTAAGATAT
>NW_018443811.1:0-314 GCF_002113885.1 Mizuhopecten yessoensis
GTTAACTCACCAACAGGACAGACAACTTACTGTCAGGGGAGTTAAATCAACAACAGGACAGACAACTTACTATCAGGACAAACAACTTCTAGAGGGTAGAAAACTTACTCTCAGGGTAGTTAACTCATCAACAGGACAGACAACTTACTGTCGGGGAAGTTAACTTACCAACGGGACAGACAACTTACTGTCAGGATCAACAACTTCTTGAGGGTAGAAAACTTACTCTCTGGGTAGTTAACTCACCAACAGGACAGACTACTTACTGTCAGGGAAATTAACTCACCAACAGGACAGACAACTTACTGTCAGGG
>NW_018443812.1:0-314 GCF_002113885.1 Mizuhopecten yessoensis
TTGGTATACCTTATGTCTCCTGGGGTTTGTTATATCTAATGTCCCTTGGAGTTTTTTATATCTTATGTCCCCTAGAGTTTGTTATATCTTATGTTCCCTGGGATTGTTATTCCTTATGTCCCCAGGAGTTTGTTATATCTTATGTTCCCTGGAATTGTTAAACCTTATGTCCCCTGGAGTTTGTTATATCTTATGTCCCCTGGGATTGTTATACCTTATGTCCCCAGGGGTTGTTATACCTTATATTATGTCCCCTGGGGTTGTTATACCTTATATTATGTCCCCTGAGTTTGTTATATCTGATGTCCCCTGGG
>NW_018443813.1:0-314 GCF_002113885.1 Mizuhopecten yessoensis
TACACATGTTTCACCTACACATGTAACACTTACACATGTATCACCTACACATTGATAACCTACACATGTAACACCTACACATGTACCACCTACACATGTTTCACCTACACATGTATCACTCACACATGTATGACTTACACATGTATTACCTACACATGTATCACCTACACATGTATCACTCACACATGTATCACTTACACATGTATAATCTACACATGTTTCACCTACACGTGTATCACTCACACATGTATGACTTACACATATATCACCTACACATGTTTCACCTACACATGTTTCACCTACACATGTAACAC
>NW_018443814.1:0-314 GCF_002113885.1 Mizuhopecten yessoensis
CCTGATGTTACACAAGCCATAACGCTGCCTTATATTAAAAATGATAACACTAAATTACCCCTACAGCCACGTCAACCAATATCAGCACTTCTCCTTGAATATTTAATCACTTATGGACTTTTCTTAAGATGAATATGTGATTATACCTGAAAAGGATATTGTCTAAAATGGATGTATATCTGTCAAACTTTAAAGTAAGTCTGTCCTAATGTACATGTATATCTGTTTGCCTTGTATTTTGTATATCCCATACCTGTGCTCAGGCCGTCAGACTAATAGTTAATTAACATTACGGTACGAAAATGCTGGATAAG
>NW_018443815.1:0-314 GCF_002113885.1 Mizuhopecten yessoensis
CAGGAACAAGTCATTCTTGGGTTATCGTTCTCAAGTTTCAGGTCCGCCATATTGGATTACTTCCCTTTAAATAGTTTTGTTTGGAGTCGTCGGTCATATATGAAAGATTGAAGATAACAAAAACAACATCATTTTTACCTACTCTTTACAGGTAAGTTGACCGGACGGCATAACCACCGACCATCTGATCCCAGACAATAGGCTAGGTAGGATTGCCATGCTTCAGCGAAAATTATTGACACTTCTCAACACCGCAGTTAATACAAATAACAATGCAGTAATTAGCTAACACTCTATCAGTGATTACCGATTAA
>NW_018443816.1:0-314 GCF_002113885.1 Mizuhopecten yessoensis
ACTACTACACAATACTGTACCCACTAATACCAATACTGTACCCACTAATACCAATACTGTACCCACTACTACACACTACTGTACCCACTACAATCTATACTGTACCCACTACTACACCATACTGTACCCAATACTGCACAATACTGTACCCACTACTCCCAATACTGTACCCACTATTACACAATAATGTACCCACTACTGAACAATACTGTACCCATTACTACACAATACTGTACTCACTGCTACACAATACTGTACCCACTACAACACAATACTGTATCCACAACTATACAATACTGTACCCACTACAACAC
>NW_018443817.1:0-314 GCF_002113885.1 Mizuhopecten yessoensis
GGAAACGAAGAACGAACAGGGGTAGAGATAGGGGATATTATATAGAACGTCAAAGTACTCAGAAGAGAAGTAGTTCAGGTCATACTATATAGTATGATTTTTGTGTGGTCTTGTATGTTTATTTTCCACATTAACTTTCAACTCAATCGAGTTGATATCTATTACAAAACGTTAACATAATCAAAACATTGATCGAGTGGCGCTTTGGAAAGCGCACACGCCTCCACAAAGACAACCGGGTTTTGACTTCCTTTGTTGTTTGGTTTGGTGTGTTTAGGCTTGATGTGCTATTAACAGCTATGGTCATGTAAGGA
>NW_018443818.1:0-314 GCF_002113885.1 Mizuhopecten yessoensis
CACTTACAGTGTATCTATCATACCATTAACATACTACATGTACCTCCCATTGTCACACTACTATCTATCCCTATCTAAAACACCACTGCAATACCAATTATTACATGTATCTACAACGTATCTATCATATATGTATCATTAATATAGCACATATCACATCGTTATCTTAACACTTATCTACCACAATGAAACAATACCATTATTTACCACTTATAGTGTATTTATCATACCATTAACATACTACATGTACCTATCCTATTGTTAAAATACTATATATACCTGTATACCACACTGCTACACTACCAATTATCTAC
>NW_018443819.1:0-314 GCF_002113885.1 Mizuhopecten yessoensis
CTGTAAGTGTAGTTACTGGATAAGTTAACCAAATTTTGAGGACCCTCGGCCAGGTGTCTGTAAGTGTAGTTACGTCACTGCCGACTAGTGTTAATATGTCACGAGTCGATTACGACGTAAATATATGGATTAGAAACATCTATTCGTTTTGTTAATTCATTAAACTAGAAAAGTTCCTTAAAACAACACAATTTGTTTAATGTTTTGATAAATCCTACGAAACTAGTAGGGTTTGTGCTACGAGTGACTACCCTTCTTGAATATCTGGCTACATATATCACATGTTGGTATATGACATTATCATTGAGGAAGTT
>NW_018443820.1:0-314 GCF_002113885.1 Mizuhopecten yessoensis
TGCTCACAAGAACAGATAACTCTGCAATACGAAAAGACGGAATATCAAAGCTTCCCCGTTACACGTAAAATACTACAAAATATTTCCACTGAGTATTTTAATCAAAACAGGTTCAGTCGTATAGAGAAAACTGAAAAAGGGAGTGTGTAGCGAAAGGATATAAACCCTACGATATGATGAACCGCAGTGCAGACTTTGGAAGAAGGCTTATACGTACTAGTGTACAGGTGTTACATACTAAACGACAGAGGCTTGCAAACCCAACAATATTTACTAAGGTTTGACAAATATTATTCAATTATAGCCTTTGGCTG
>NW_018443821.1:0-314 GCF_002113885.1 Mizuhopecten yessoensis
AAATGTTAACCGATTTTCTTCAAACTTGGTCACAGGGTTAAATACATTAAGGGCTCGGCCAAGTTTGACAAACACTGTTATCGGACTCCATTTGGCAGAGTCATTATCTGCAGTTTCTCCTTAATAACTCTAGCAAATATTAGATAAGGCTTTTTTTCTCTAAATGAATTTATATCCCCCGCTTCCAGGACATATTGCAGGTAAACATTATTGAGGTTAGGTTTAAACATGCGAGTATCATGCTGTAGAGACATAATGTATAGCTTGAAACTCACATGTTTAAACCTAACCTCAATAATGTTTACCTACAATAT
>NW_018443822.1:0-314 GCF_002113885.1 Mizuhopecten yessoensis
AATTCTTAGCGTATTAATACAACACTGACCGGAACTACAATATCGTCTGTTACATTGAACTGATCAACAGGGGTTCGTTACAAATGTCTGAAATACAAATATGCTTTAGACCTACTGACACATATGCTATAGGCCTACTGATATGAGTCACATCACGCATAAACATACAAAACGTATATGTGTATTTTAGACATTTGTAACGAACGTCTGTGCTCCATCGCAAGATCACTAACTTCAAACGCTATCAGTATCACGCGTCTCTCAGCCATGGTTTCCTCAGTTTCTAACGACATGTCAAATAACGAGGCTGTTGT
>NW_018443823.1:0-314 GCF_002113885.1 Mizuhopecten yessoensis
TCCTTAAATGACCTTAGCTGTTAATAGGACGTTAAATAAAATCAATCAAACAAACAAACAAAATGTATACAATACCACATTGTTTACAATACCACATTGTATACAATATCACATAGTATACAATACCACATTGTATTGTACATTGTATACAATACCACATTGTATACAATACCACATTGTATACAATCAAACAAACAAACAAACAAAATGTATACAATACCACGTTGTATACAATACCACATTATATACAATACCACATAGTATACCAGTGTATACAATATCACATTGTATTGTATTGTACCATTGTATACAAT
>NW_018443824.1:0-314 GCF_002113885.1 Mizuhopecten yessoensis
CCTCCCTCTCTGTGTAATCCCTCCCTCTGTGTAATCCCTCCCTCTGTGTAATCCCTCCCTCTGTGTTATCCCTCCCTCTGTGTTATCCTTCCCTCTATGTTATCCCTCCCTCTATTGCCTGTGTAATCCTTCCCTCTATGTCATCCCTCCCTCTGTGTTATCCCTCCCTCTCTGTGTAATCC
This sequence comes from Mizuhopecten yessoensis, assembly GCF_002113885.1. Taxonomy (NCBI): domain Eukaryota; kingdom Metazoa; phylum Mollusca; class Bivalvia; order Pectinida; family Pectinidae; genus Mizuhopecten; species Mizuhopecten yessoensis. Next base: position 183 of record NW_018443824.1, read on the forward strand.
CTCCCTCTATTGCCTGTGTAATCCCTCCCTCTCTGTGTAATCCCTCCCTCTCTGTGTAATCCCTCCCTCTCTGTGTTATCCCTCCCTCTCTGTGTTATCCCTCCCTCTGTGTTATCCCTCACTCTGTGTAAT
>NW_018443825.1:0-314 GCF_002113885.1 Mizuhopecten yessoensis
GCACAGACCGTCTCAGAAAATATAATATATTATTATTAGTTTTACGAACATCAAATTTCGACACAGGACACAAGCATGACGTAAATAATGTGTTGTAATATCCGTTTGTTTTAAGATGTATCAGGACAAAGTTGTTCACAGCCTTAACACGTTGTCAGGCCATTAACACACATTTCCCAAAATATTAATTTCTAAATTTTAACAAATACTTTTAAATCATTATACATAGAACTTACATTTTTTTTTTCTTTTTTAAATAAACTAGTTTTAAGCCGATCGAGATCTTAAAATATCACAAACGTGTCGAGTAAAAG
>NW_018443826.1:0-314 GCF_002113885.1 Mizuhopecten yessoensis
CCAACACAACGCGCGTGAGAGTCTATCGTGCATGCACGATCAAGCCACGCTCTATTTGACGAGTGCTTTTATTTTGGTCTTTTCAAAAGGGCAAAACATTCAGTAGACCTAGCACAAACTTTAGGGGAATACTTTGAAATGGTAAAAATGTCCAGTTTTATTTCCTCAAAAATTAATCAAAATTGTACCAATGCACGTTTTTCGAAACTTAAAATGTTCATAACATATTCTCCTTATCTAATCAATGTTTTTACTGTTACAGGTAACTCTAAAACTGCTGGAAGCAGAGAAGCGGAAACTTGAAGTTTGGCAGA
>NW_018443827.1:0-314 GCF_002113885.1 Mizuhopecten yessoensis
CCCATAACTAAATATTTGCTCAATTATGAATAAAAGTTAAACCTGCACTAACGCTCTGACGTATCCCTCAGTGTTGAGTCATTGCAATGCAATATTTCTTGTATAAATATTTTTCTGACGAGAGGCGTCTCTTGGATTTTAGCTTAAAATCAATTAATGTGTTGAATATTTGTTATCGAAAATATAGTATGTCCGTTGGGCCCATCTTGCAAAACAAAGCAAAAAAAAAATCTATATAGAGAGACTGGGATAAGTTTAGTCCCATTTTTTCATCTTTTTGCTCAGTTTTGCGAATCTTTATCTAGTATTCATTC
>NW_018443828.1:0-314 GCF_002113885.1 Mizuhopecten yessoensis
GGTATATATAACCCTACATACTGATCCCTCATCTCAAGGTTCCCTCCATAGTCTATATAACCCTACATGTACATACTGATCCCCCACCTCAAGGTCCCCCACCATAAAATATATATAACCCTACACACTGATCCCTCACCTCAAGGTATCCCTTCCATAGTCTATATAACCCTACATACTGATCTCCCACTTCCAGGTTCCCTTCCATAGTTTATATAACCCTACATACTGATCCCCCACTTCCAGGTTCCCTTCCATAGTTTATATAAACCCTACACACTGATCCCCCACCTCACGGTCCCCCACCATAATCT
>NW_018443829.1:0-314 GCF_002113885.1 Mizuhopecten yessoensis
TGAATAAAGTTACATACATTAATGTGGTCTAAAGATGACATTTTTGGGTTTATAAATTCATTTTAGATATTATTCTTTGTCTCTTGTAAAGTATTTTTCTAAAGCTTAAAATGACTATATATTGAACTCTGAGGAAATTATTTATTTCAGATATTTTAATTCAGGGCTTTTACTTGTCTCTATTATAAACCATGTGTGTTTTTGTTTAAGTTTTCTTGTAAATTAACAGCCTATATATTATAACCAAGGGTATACTATTCAGTTTTATAGTTTAGCTTTTTATCGCATTTGTGGGTCTAACTATGTATTTTTGA
>NW_018443830.1:0-314 GCF_002113885.1 Mizuhopecten yessoensis
GTAATTTCAATATATATTTATCACACTGGCTCGGAGGCTAGCGCAGTGGGAGTCCCTATATGGTAGGAACCCAAAATAGCAGGATAAACCCACGTGGTTGGGCAGGAGGACCCATATCGTGTCACATTTGATTTGGAACCCAAACCCCGGTTGCCTCGGCGAAAGATGATTGCGTTATCAACAGCGCCATTCGATCACCTACATTTTACAACTTTTACCACTGTTAGTATCAGCCTCGAGTCTTGACCTACAACTTAAAACAGTTATGTAACATTAAATACTCGCTTCATTGGGGAATCATCACGCAAAAAGCG
>NW_018443831.1:0-314 GCF_002113885.1 Mizuhopecten yessoensis
TATATATATATATATATATTTAATACAAAATGCATACCAATTTAGATGTTGCGTTTCTTTTTTCGTTTCAGTATATAAATTACCTTCGAAAACTTTTATGTTTTTACCTTTAGTTTTAGCTTCATTCTATTAAATTGTGACAATGCTGTTTGTAATTGCATTTCCTGCCCACCAGAAGTTTCATACTTTTTTTTCTCGAGTTTCATTACCGGTTATAAAAAATGTGTGATTGATCACAATGTACTCGACCATTTTCCATGTTTCTGAATGCAGGTTGTTGACTCGGCAATGATTTGGGTTTAGGTTTATCAGGA
>NW_018443832.1:0-314 GCF_002113885.1 Mizuhopecten yessoensis
AATGGTCAAATCTAAGCAAAGAAACAGCAAGAGTGGTGACAAATGAGACACTACAAATTCGGTTATAATTCACACAGAAAGAAAAGCTTTTAAAAGATATACCTCTATTTCCCCTTTTCGGCCCCAACCCTCAGCCCCAAAGGGAGGCCACAGCCCCAGTTTATACAAAATTGAGTCCACTTTCTCTAAGCATATCTGCTTCTTGACCCCCTTATCTGGAAGGGGGTCAATGCTTTACAAAGACTGGCGACAAGTAAGAATACTCCAGATCACATTTGGTTTAAATCCTTTCATTTGTGCAAAAGGAACACTGA
>NW_018443833.1:0-314 GCF_002113885.1 Mizuhopecten yessoensis
TATGACAAAAATAAATTCATTATTTTGTCAAATAATGATAATAATGAGATTTATTTTTTTTAGAAAATTTCTGTAAATTTTAAGTCGTTACCGAGACAACAATTTAAAAACATTTTTCTTTTCATGAAAATATTCGATATCTTTTAAATTAGAGAAACGGTGATTATAAAGATGAACGTTTTGAATATTTGGGATTTAGGGGCCAAAACGTGCAAACCATACAAGGTATTTTGCCTTCTGTTTTGTTATTTTACGAGCTGGAAGATCCCTGCATGATATAATAGGTGACATGACTAATTAAACCGAACGAATTT
>NW_018443834.1:0-315 GCF_002113885.1 Mizuhopecten yessoensis
CAATATATAACAATACATTGGACATACAATATATAACAATACATTTAACATACAATATATAACAATACATTGGAGATACAATATATAACAATACATTGGGCATACAATATATAACAATACATTGGGCATACAACATATAACAATACATTGGACATACAATATATAACAATACATTGGAGATAAAATATATAACAATAAATTGGAGATACAATATATAATAATACATTGGACATACAATATATAACAATACATTGGACATACAAAAAATATAATACATTGGACATAAAATATATAACAATACATTGGACATACAAT
>NW_018443835.1:0-315 GCF_002113885.1 Mizuhopecten yessoensis
TTTTGTTTGTCTGGGAAAAAACCGAGAAATTTAACTTAGGAATATTTAATGTGCTGCAGCTACCAGCATTTAAGTATTTATTTTGTGTGTAACAGGAGATATTCATCTTAAAATTTGCAAAAAAAGCATGGCCACTGGTAAAGGGACAATATACCCAAAGCTTGCATTAATTTCATTTTCTTTTACTGAAGGTACAAAAAGGTATTCTTCATTTATATAGTAGGTGTAGGGAAGACAGATATTAGATTAATCTCAAATATTGTGGAATATACGGTTACAATTTAAGAAAGAAAATACACCCTAACAGCAAAATTA
>NW_018443836.1:0-315 GCF_002113885.1 Mizuhopecten yessoensis
AACAGAATCAATATAAGCGTACAACATGTTCTATCTATCTGTATGGTTGTCTGCTCCAATAGAATCAATATATCCTTTCAATATGTTCTATATATCTGTACTTGTGACTGCTCCAACAGAATCAATATAACCGTACAACATGTTCTATCTATATGTATGTGTGACTGCTCAAACATAATCAATATAACCATACAATATGTTCTATCTATCTGTATGTGTGTCTGCTTCAACAGAATCAATGTAGCCATACAATATGTTATATCTATCTGAATGTGTGACTGCTCCAACAGAATCAATATAACCATACAACATTTT
>NW_018443837.1:0-315 GCF_002113885.1 Mizuhopecten yessoensis
CTAGTAACAGTCAACTGGAATTAAACTTTGTAAGAGTAAATGTTTGTTTTTTAAACATTGTCATGATTCACAATTAAGTGTTAAACACTAGCCACACAATTAATAGCATAGGTTATTTGACCAATATGAATGTGGGTAAAATTAATTACTGAATCCAACGTACACTGAGTAGTGAAAGTTCTGCTAATACAGCTCGTAGTCTTTGAGTTTTTGGGGCAACTGACGATCACATTTAGGACGTGTGTCACACGAGGGTGAAGTTGGGGAATTAGTGAAAGTGTTCGAATCAGTTTCTGTACTAGTTGGAAGGTCTGA
>NW_018443838.1:0-315 GCF_002113885.1 Mizuhopecten yessoensis
GGCTGTAGATATGTAGGTTTAAGGCTGTAGGTATGCAGGGTTAGGTATATAATGGTAAGACTTGATTATGATAAGTCATGTGTCCATTTACTTGTCGTTGCAGATCAACAATCTATACACTTCAAATCTTTCCATTTCCATTTTCCAGCAACATAAGTAAAATGTGTATATTATCAAGCGAAAACCTTATTTACTTAAAATGTCCATTGTCCATCAGGAGGTCCAAACCATTAAATTTGTTTTTACATTTTTTGTATAATATCTGTTTGATGTAAGGAGACGGACCTATTCTCGTAACATTTTTACCTGCAAGTT
>NW_018443839.1:0-315 GCF_002113885.1 Mizuhopecten yessoensis
ATCAGTGCAGTGTAACAGACGATATTTCTGATAAATTGCACGAGTTGAAATTGTTTCCATTGCCGGCATTGCTGATTTCAACCGATGTGCATTTTGTACGATATTGCAGACCTTGGTCTTGTTTTTGTTGTAAATAAACAATTATGAATCACATGCAAAATAACAAACTCTTCGGGAAAAAAACAATTTGGATTCGTCCAAGGAAGATCCACCGTACTACAACTTTTACAAGTGATTGATGAATGGATGGAATAACGGATAATGGTCAATGGAGAAACGTCAGTTTGGAAAGATATCAGTAGTGGCATTCCACAG
>NW_018443840.1:0-315 GCF_002113885.1 Mizuhopecten yessoensis
AAGGTGCTTTACAAAAATTGTGAATTTCTCGACCCTGGGGTCTCACATTTTCCCCTGGGGAGGGTGTAAACTTTACTATAGTTTATATAGGGAAATCACATTTTGGACCAACATTTGTTTAATTTCCATTGGAAGTAATTCAATTTAGGTTAGCTTTATCAGTATTAGGTAGCAGTTTGATAGTATGCACATATCAGCCTTGACTGACCCCCCGGGGCTGATGGGTGGGTCCAAAAAGGGTTGAATTGACTGAAATTTCAAAAAATTTCATCTCAAGACCAAGATATGGTAGAATCAAACACTCTCCATAGATTG
>NW_018443841.1:0-315 GCF_002113885.1 Mizuhopecten yessoensis
AATAATTTTCGACTTATACTGACCATATTCTTTTTAGGGCCGAAAACGAAAAAAAAATTCTTTTTTAGAATTTTGCCTACCTACTGTAAGTAANAAATATTCTTTTTTAGAATTTTGCCTACCTACTGTAAGTAAATGTGCATGAAGGCTTTAACCGACTATTCAATGTACGAATTGTCCATTTATCGGCTTATTTAAGGTGCAGATATAGGAAAACCAAGACAAACAGGTAAATTTTAGGAACATAATTTATTCCGATTTTTTTTTTAAAGTGTGCTTTGACAAACATAAACCAGGCATGTACATTACACATGC
>NW_018443842.1:0-315 GCF_002113885.1 Mizuhopecten yessoensis
AGACTTAGAACTATTAAACCAACTCAATGCATTTTTATAATTATTATATACATGTTTCAAATCGGGGTCAAACCATGGTTTGTCCTCGGATATACCTGTATCATACCTAACTTGCTTATTTACCTGGTCTCGCCCCATTGCTCCCGCACGCTTGTCGTTCCTGTGTGTACTCGGTCGCGAGAGAAAGGGGTCCATTGCTCGAAGCAATACGTTTGAAAATCGCGTAACGCAATCATCCATATCATTTTGGGTAACATCTTCCGATAAATCACAGGCGCTAACTACTAGCCAAATGCCACCTGGCTAATATCTCCC
>NW_018443843.1:0-315 GCF_002113885.1 Mizuhopecten yessoensis
TTGTGTAGAACAAAGGTTAGTAGAGAGGAGTGCTGTAGTTTGGGCAGTGGAGATCAGTGTTGTGTAGAACAAAGGTAAGTAGCGAGGAGTGCTGGAGTTTGGGCCCTGGAGCTCAGTGTTGTGTAGAACAAAGGTTAGTAGAGAGGGGTGCTGTAGTCTGGGCCCCGTGGATCAATGTTGTGTAGAACAAAGGTAGGTAGAGAGGAGTGCTGTAGTTTGGGCCCGGGTTATCAGTGTTGTGTAGAACAAAGATTAGTAGAGAGAGGTGCAGTAGTTTGGGCCCTGGAGCTCAGTGTTGTGTAGAACAAAGGTTGG
>NW_018443844.1:0-315 GCF_002113885.1 Mizuhopecten yessoensis
CACACACCAGATCTACACCTTTTACATTTTTCTACTATATGTGCATATGTGTTAAAAATGTGTGTAACGGTAATTTATCACTAGAAATATGAAGAAAGGAAATTATATATTTGTTTATTTGGTCATGTATTCATAATTTCTATTTATTATTTGACAGTCACAAAAAAAATGTCTTTTGGGAAATAGAAACCCTGTCGTGTGAGTTGAAGCAGCGTGATAAAACAGGCTTACTAATTTGCTGAAATATTTTATCATACTTAACTTCGTCTATAAACAACTTGCTGTTTTAAAAAGACTGGGAAACAATCTTACAAA
>NW_018443845.1:0-315 GCF_002113885.1 Mizuhopecten yessoensis
CCCTACCTCTAACATATAACACACATGTACCCTGCCTCTATCATAAAAACACACATGTACCCTACCTCTAACATACATACACAAATGTATCCTGCCTCTAACATCCATATACAAATGTACCGTGCCTCTAACTTACATACACACATGTATCCTGCCTATAACATAAATACACACATGTCCCCTGCCTCTAACATACATACACACATGTACCCTACCTCTAACATACATACACACATGTACCCTACCTCTCACATATAACACACATGTATCCTGCCTATAACATAAATACACACATGTATCCTGCCTCTAACATAC
>NW_018443846.1:0-315 GCF_002113885.1 Mizuhopecten yessoensis
CAGACACAGACAGTTACCACTTACAAGAGGATCTCAATAAACTGGGGAAAAATGGAAAATGGCCTTTCACCCCGATAAATGCAATGTACGAACAACAATAAGAAAAAGCAAACCTATAGTGAAAGAGTACACACTGCACGGCCACACCATTGATTCCCTAAAGTCTGCGAAGAACCTTGGCTGTATCATCAGTTCAGACATGAAATGGAATGAACAAATCAAAAACATGTAACAAGGCAAACAAGACCATAGGAACCTTAAACGGAACACAAACATCAATAACATCACAATAAAGGAAACTGCATAAAAATCCCC
>NW_018443847.1:0-315 GCF_002113885.1 Mizuhopecten yessoensis
GTATATAAGTGATAGAGCTCCTGCATACTCAATATATAAGTGATAATTCCCCCGCATACTCACTATAAGTGATAGAGCCCCCGCATACTCAATATAAGTGATATAGCCTCCATATACTCTTTATAAGTGATAGAGCCCCCGCATACTCAATATAGGTGATAGAGCTCCTGCATCAACAATGAAAGTAATAGAGCCCCCGTTTACTCAATATAAGTGATAGAGCTCACGCATAATCAAAATAAGTGATAGAGCCCCCGTATACTCANCAACAATGAAAGTAATAGAGCCCCCGTTTACTCAATATAAGTGATAGAG
>NW_018443848.1:0-315 GCF_002113885.1 Mizuhopecten yessoensis
GATACCTACACTAGTATCAAAAACACATTTAGATACCTCCAGTAGAATCAAAACATATTTAGATACCTCCAGTAGTATCAAAGTCACATTTAGATACCTACACTAGTATCAAAAACACAATTAGATACCTCCAGTAGAATCAAAACATATTTAGATACCTCCAGTAGTATCAAAGTCACATTTAGATACCTACACTAGTATCAAAGTCACATTTAGATTCCTCAAGTTGTATCAAAGTCACATTTAGATTCCTCAAGGTGTATCAAAGTCACATTTAGATTCCTGAAGTTGTATCAAAGTCACATTTAGATACCT
>NW_018443849.1:0-315 GCF_002113885.1 Mizuhopecten yessoensis
CTTGTGTTTCAGGGTTCCAAGGTCACTGTTACTATATATAGAAAAAAAAATATAGAAAATCATCAACTGATTCATTTTAAACACTTAGCAACTTCATTCTTTCATGGATTTTGGTCAAACTTTATGCAAAGGTCAAGTATGAGCATACTTCAGACGTTGTGTTTCGGGGTTCCAAGGTCAAGGCCAAGGTCACTGTTGTTTTAAATAGAAAATCATTATTTGATTCAATTTAGACACTTCGCAACTTAATTCAATATGTTATGGAGATGATAATTACATACCGAAAAAACATGAATATTAAAATCAACTTATCAA
>NW_018443850.1:0-315 GCF_002113885.1 Mizuhopecten yessoensis
CTGAAAACACTTAAAGATACGATCTTTATTCATATTTCGACAATAAATATGTATAGTATTCATCGAAACACATCGATGTCTGATATGTCATTATGAATACACAAAATTCGGAGCATTGTTTTTAACTGACTGGCTTGAACAACGGTAAGGTATCGTCACAGCAAAACATTCCGTACTCGGCTGTTTACACAAGAATCGCAAACAATAAACTACATAAGAACAAACGGTTTTCAATGTTGGTTAATCGCACTTAAATATGATGTATTTATTTATAGTAGTCATCGAAACACATCGATGTCTGATATGTCATTATAA
>NW_018443851.1:0-315 GCF_002113885.1 Mizuhopecten yessoensis
AAATCTACCTCTCCCTAACCCCACCCTCCACCAGTTGTAAATCTATCTACCCCTAACACCATCCTCCTACAGTTGTAAATCTACCTCCCCTAACCCCACCATCCACCAGTTGTAAATCTACCTCCCCATAACACCACCCTCCACCAGTTGTAAATATACCTCCCCCTAACCCCACCCTCCACCAGTTGTAAATATACCTCCCCTAACCCCACCCTCCACCAGTTGTAAATATACCTCCCCCTAACACCACCCTCCACAAGTTGTAAATACACCTCTCCCTAACCCTACCCTCCACCAGTTGTTAATCTACCTCCC
>NW_018443852.1:0-315 GCF_002113885.1 Mizuhopecten yessoensis
TGTGATAACTGTCTCCCGTGTTACAGTCAGACGGTGTTGGTATTGGTGTTATCAGTATATCTGTCTACACTGATCAGATGTTATTACTGGTGTGATCACTGTGTCTCATTTATTGGTGTAATCAATATGTCTGTCTACACTGACCAAATGTTATTACTGGTGGGATCACTGTGTACTGTGATGCAGTCAGACGGCGTTGGTATTGATGTAATCAGTATTTCTGTCTACACTGATCAGATGTTATTACTGGTGTGATCACTGTGTCTCATATTACAGTCAGACGGCGTTGGTATTGATGTAATCAGTATGTCTGTC
>NW_018443853.1:0-315 GCF_002113885.1 Mizuhopecten yessoensis
CTCTCTCTCTCTCTCTCTCTCTCTCTCTCTCTCTCGTTTTCTTTTCTTTTACATATTTCTTAATTCAAATGACTATCATTTGTGTACTGTGTGTGTGTGTGTATGGGGGAGTGTAAGTGTGTGCGAATGCCTGAGTATATTTTTTTATTGGTAATTTGATTAAGGACATGGAATAACTCACTTTGAAGCTGTGTATGTACATGTGAATTGATGTATACAACAACTTAGTGAGGGATTTTAAATTTGAAAAATATTTGTAAATCAGGAATGATGATGATGATGATATTATGAATTAATGATGATGATGATAATAAT
>NW_018443854.1:0-315 GCF_002113885.1 Mizuhopecten yessoensis
GCCTTTCGGTTATTAAGAAGAAGTCGTTTAAAGTAAAATATTGACCCCGGAAGACGGACGACGGACGACGGACGCTGCGCCACGGCATAAGCTCACTTGGCACTTCGTGCCAGGTGAGCTAAAAAACACATAATGCAAAATCTTTTTCACTTAAGTGAAAAAAACACATAATGCAAAATCTTTTTCACTTTAGTGAAAAACACACATAAATCAAAATGTTTTTCACTTCACTTAAGTGAAAAACACATAATGCAACTCTAAGTTTAAAATGTTCTATTTTTAGCTCACCTGGCACGAAGTGCCAAGTGAGCTTAT
>NW_018443855.1:0-315 GCF_002113885.1 Mizuhopecten yessoensis
TTATTCTCGATGATTAGACGGACTTCCAAAATATAGGAACAAAATTAAAAAAAAAAATAATAGAGTAGGATATAAAAAATGGACAGCCTGGATACGATACGCCCTCCTCCTAAACCAACGCCATGATATGATACGACCGGTGATCTCCCCATCCCTTTTTTATACAAGAAAAATTCCAATAAAACACATATAGTATAAGCCCAACAACTTAAAGACCCCCATAAGACCAAATACTAACAAACAAAATTCTTATTTTTACGTTTTATTTTATTTATTTTTTTGTAAAACACACACCAAAGAAATAAGGGTAAATAT
>NW_018443856.1:0-315 GCF_002113885.1 Mizuhopecten yessoensis
CACATTTAATGTAGGATATAAGGGGTTTACATATAATGTAGGATAAAAGGGGTCCACATATAATGTAGGATATAAGGGGTTCACATATAATGTAGGATATAAGGGGATCACATATAATGTATGATATAAGGGGTTCACATATAATGTAGGATATAAGGGGTTCACATATAATGTAGGATATAAGGGGTTCACATATAATGTANAAGGGGTTCACATATAATGTAGAATATAAGGGGTTCACATATAATGTAGGATATAAGGGGTTCACAGATAATGTAGGATATAAGGGGTTCACATATAATGTTTGATATAAGG
>NW_018443857.1:0-315 GCF_002113885.1 Mizuhopecten yessoensis
GTGAGGTCCTGCTAGTTATTGTCAGTGATGTAACCGGACGAGGACATCATGGTGCAGATGAGTGAGGTCCTGCTAGTTATTGTCAGTGATGTAACCGGACGAGTGCGGCATGGTGCTGATGAGTGAGGTCCTGCTAGTAATCGTCATGGTGCTGATGAGTGAGGTCCTGCTAGTAATTGTCAGTGATGTAACCGGACGAGGACGTCATGGTGCTGATGAGTGTGGTCCTGCTAGTTATTATCAGTGATGTAACCGGGAGAGGACGTTATTGTGCTGATGAGTGAGGTCCTGCTAGTAATTGTCAGTGATGTAACC
>NW_018443858.1:0-315 GCF_002113885.1 Mizuhopecten yessoensis
AGCGCGCGAACTGTCTGACTCTGAGTTACCTTGCCCTTCATTGTTAATGTTTATGTTGCCACGCTCTGGTAAATTCACGTGGTCCTCGGGTCTTCGTTCAGTGGAAGATTGCCTACTAGCTGAACTACGATGTCGGGCAGGTCTAGGCATAGTGGCGATATAACGTAGTGAAACACAACTAGAGTCAACACGGAATTGGCGGAACCATTGTGAAGAAATTGACTCTCGAACTACAACAATATTAGCTCTTCAATGGTCGCAAAAAAAAAACCAGCAGATTAGTCCAGTTCCACTACGATAGGATATAGTCTTTGG
>NW_018443859.1:0-315 GCF_002113885.1 Mizuhopecten yessoensis
TATTACGTCTATGAATGAGGGCCTACTAAAAGGGTTACGTCATAGAATCCATTGAAATGTGATGGCCTCTATTGTTCTTTGTTGCCACAGCACTCTAATAAGAGAATAACTTTACAGCCACTGACGGCATCGAAGTTTTAACAAGTTGCAGCAGCAAATTAACTTCAATATTGGCTATGAGATTGTGATTTTGTATAGGATAGATATTAGTGAAATAATTTGAAATCAGATAGTGGTGGAGGGCTGTGGTTTGTTCTATTTGATAAAAACATCACTTATATTATTTTGAATGACGTATGTCTCTATGTCAGACCA
>NW_018443860.1:0-315 GCF_002113885.1 Mizuhopecten yessoensis
TCTCTTCACGACAAAGAAATATGACATTCATAAATAAATATTGGTGACTTGAATGGATTCATATATTGTCATATTTTTCTAAGGGACAATACATTGCAGTGACGTAAGGTATAGGGGAGATAATTCTACCATGCAGCAGGCAAAGCATCAAATCAAGACATTCAACACATAATCATATACACATTGATTAACGCCAAACAGTTTGATTATACATATTCATCATTCAGGATACAGGTACTCAACAAGATGTTTAATTTACAATTTCATATGCTCAACCTATAGATAGAAGAATAGCAGACACTTAAAAATACAAAT
>NW_018443861.1:0-315 GCF_002113885.1 Mizuhopecten yessoensis
CCTCCGGAAACTCCGGTATTGGAAGTGATTACTTCCATGACGGCAGACAATTTGGAAAAATTATTGCAATTAGCAGATAATATCGGGGCTACTACTACTACTTTCCCCTGAAGTCAAAGATGAGACAGTTCATGTGCAAGAGGAGCCCGATACAGATATTAAAAAGAGATTTAAAACAGTTGATGCTAACCAGCAAAAAATATACCAAGACGCCAACCAAAGCGAGTCAACAAAAAAAAACCCACATCATGGGCCCTGAAGCTGTTTCAGGGTAAACATTCCTCAGTTTACACACATACAAACACGTGTACACAC
>NW_018443862.1:0-315 GCF_002113885.1 Mizuhopecten yessoensis
CAAATATGCACCTCTTATAATTAAACCTAGTATGAAGAACTTACAAGGCCTTAAATGTTGACCAGGCGTAGTGGCTTTGTGGAATGATCAGAAATCCAAAGTTATCCCTTTTCTGCCGCAAAGGCTGTATGCTACTTTTAAGGCACCAGCACCAACTTTTAATTTTTTGCAATTCTATTTCTGTTTCTCGATTGCATCTTAGTTACTACGTTTCAATCCATGCACTAAATACTAAATGTAGCCTACATTTCCTCGTCCAGGAACCGTTAAAGCATCCTCATCAAGTCTGCGTTAAACTTTATGTTGTGTTGTTCC
>NW_018443863.1:0-315 GCF_002113885.1 Mizuhopecten yessoensis
ACTGAATTAAATCAAGTAAACGCTGTACTTAGTATGAAAGTATGAATCAATTAAAATAAGCTCTGAAATAAGTAAGAAAACATGAATGAGTGCAAGTCTACGCTGGAACAGGTAACAAAACGTAGATGAATTAAACTGAATTAAATCAAGTAAACGCTGTACTTAGTATGAAAGTATGATTCAATTAAAATAAGCCCTAAAATAAGTAAGAAAACATGAACGCTGTACTTAGTATGAAAGTATAATCAATTAAAATAAGCTGTGAAATAGGTAAGAAAACATGAATGAGTGCAAGTCTACGCTGGAACAAGTAAC
>NW_018443864.1:0-315 GCF_002113885.1 Mizuhopecten yessoensis
AAAATGTAAAGTGACAAATATGTGCCGCGACAAGCATATATTTACACCTACTCAGAAGAAAGTCGACTGGAAGATGTTTACACTAATTTGTGTTGTTTGATATCCGACCTTAATCAAAGTGACTCGAACGATGGTCGATTTTCCTGCAGACTAAAATACAATAACACTGTCTACTGTAAAGGTCGGCTTGAATGCACTTACACATACAAAAAGACCAACAGAAATACAGGGATCGCAAAGCGTAACATGATTTGTTCTTCTTCTTCCATAACTGATCGACACTAACTATTGTTATGAAAACCTTATGACACATTT
>NW_018443865.1:0-315 GCF_002113885.1 Mizuhopecten yessoensis
ATGAGTACTTATTGGATAAATCACATTTTGTATTCAACAAGACATGTAATATTTTATAAACTGAGTAGTTTATGCCGAATGGTTGACATAATTTTTAGCCATTAAGTAAACAATATATTACTTTGATTACATAATGTCCAAATCGATCGTGTTTTCACATTAATGAAACGTCGTTTATAATTTAAACAAACGAAAAAACTTCATTCTATAATATTTGAACCTAATTTTATTAATGACACATGTCAACATCTTATTGTAAGCGAATTTGTTATGTCTATCGTGATGTTAAAATTGTTTTAGTCTAGCATGCAATCA
>NW_018443866.1:0-315 GCF_002113885.1 Mizuhopecten yessoensis
TGTATATATACTGTTTGTTTAACCTTATTATTAAACTTTGAATTAGAGCATTGTCAAAAAGTGTTTTATTTGGTTCATTATTTTAAAGATTTGCAAAGGAAGTGGTTTTTCACTGTAATAAGTTATGTAAAAATAAGACATTTTTTTCTCTGGAACTAAATTTCGTGGAAATATACCGACCATGTATTAGCCATGAGCTGTGTATGAACAAAGAACTGTGTATAAGTTGGTAGATATAAGCAGGAATTGAGGGAGATTGTATTTTGTTTTATGGTGATGAAAAAGCCTTCATATTCTTAAGAATTTAATATAACA
>NW_018443867.1:0-315 GCF_002113885.1 Mizuhopecten yessoensis
AAGATTTGTAGAACTAATTAACAAATTATGTTGTTATACATTGCACCTCATTTATATGACAGTTTTTCTGATTGGATTATATTGGTCACGTGGCAGGGAAATAATACATGATGTTCCCTTATGCACTCGAGTTTCCAGTGTCATCTTTCACTTGTTTGGGATGTTAAAATTGCATTTATCCACTGTGATAATGAGGTGACGTTACTGGTGCGACGTGTTTCCAATGTGGTGAGGTTGTGAGGTTATATGTGTACAGCAGGAGTGATTGATTTGCTTGTCAACTGTCAATCCACGAGGTTGGACGTAATCTGTCGC
>NW_018443868.1:0-315 GCF_002113885.1 Mizuhopecten yessoensis
CTCATTTTGAAGGATGTCATCTCACACACCTGTAAACAAGAAGTTTAAAAGTTCTACCTATTTGAATTTTTTTTTAATTGGGGGCCGCCATTTTGTATTGAATTCGGCACCAAAAATTGACCAAAACCTACAATAAATTCCACACTTACTAAACTCCCCCGGAGAACAACAGACTTGAATTGTTTTTTTGGTTTTTTTTATACACTTCACATCTATAGATATAGTTCAATCCACACATAACACTTTTGAAACCTCTGCCACCTAAATAGCCCAACCAGCAGGCCCCGAGGCATTCGCTTTCCTATGAAATCTGCT
>NW_018443869.1:0-315 GCF_002113885.1 Mizuhopecten yessoensis
TCAAGTTAGCAAACTGGTGATCTGTTTAGTTTTTGTTTTACTTATCAAATGTTTCTGAATTATTTTATCTACGTTTATTACTTGTTCAAATTAACTAAATTGAGGAAGGAGATAAAAGCGTAATGGCTGTCAAAGTCAAAGGTACAGAATTAAGCTTAGCTGAAACTAGACCTCTTCCCAGGAACTCGAAATACTCCAACCATGAAAACACATTGTTGTTTAGAGGGGGTCTGTATCTCTGTGACCAAGCTTCGTTGATGATAGTATGATATTTTTTTCTTTGAATTAGCTGGCAGTTTATACCTAAAGGAAATA
>NW_018443870.1:0-315 GCF_002113885.1 Mizuhopecten yessoensis
GACAGTCTGTAAGTAGTAAGTGACTGTCTATATAACAGAACAACATTCTGTAAGTAGTAAGTGACTCTCCATATAACAGAACAACAGTCTGTAAGTAGTAAATGACTGTTTATATAACAGACGACTGTCTGGTAGTAATAAATGACAATCTATATAACAGAACGACAGTTTTGGAGTACATAGTGACAGTCTATATAACAGAACAACAGTCTGTAAGTAATAAGTGACAGTCTATATAGCATAATAAGAGTCTGTAAGTAGTAAGTGACAGTCTATAAAACAGACGACTGTCTGGGAGTAGTAAGTGACAATCTA
>NW_018443871.1:0-315 GCF_002113885.1 Mizuhopecten yessoensis
ACCAGAAGAATCTAAGGGGAATCAAAGCCCCTCTTTTGTATGACGGTACGGTCACCATATTGGCCATCTGACAAACGTTACACAACTATGACGACAACAATGACGTCAGAATACCCCATCCTGTACTTCATGTAAACCTCACATCATTATGTGTATTAACTATTTTGTCATCGGTGTCAAAGTAAAATGAAGATAATCACCATGTTAAAACATTTTTTTTTAATTCGAGTACATGTCAAACAAGAAAATATGTACAAAATTTAGAAAAGAAGCTGATTGGTCTTCACTCGTTACGTCAAACATACAGAGGATTTC
>NW_018443872.1:0-315 GCF_002113885.1 Mizuhopecten yessoensis
ATGACGCTGTGGTATATTCTAATCTCATACAATGACGCTGTGGTACATTATAATTTCGTACAATGACTCTGTGGTATATTATAATCTCATACAATGACGCTGTGGTATATTATAATCTCATACAATGACGCTGTGGTATATTCTAATCTCATACAATGACGCTGTGGTATATTCTAATCTCATACAATGACGCTGTGGTATATTNTAATCTCGTACAATGACGTTGTAGTATATTCTAATCTCGTAGAATGACGTTGTAGTATATTCTATTTTTGTACAATGACGTTGTAGTATATTCTAATCTCGTACAATGAC
>NW_018443873.1:0-315 GCF_002113885.1 Mizuhopecten yessoensis
GTCATCACTTTATGGACTGTAGCCTGCGTCATCGATTTTGGCAAGGTGCATTTGGTTCACCAACGTATTTTTTTCGTCGTTGGTGGAACGACACGTTAATTTTTCAATTTATAAAGTTTTATCTTTGAAAAGAAATGATGAAAAATAGGCGTGGAATTGTAATCAATGACACAGGAAATCACAAAAAAGTACTATTGTGTGCAATGTTAGTGAATAGGTAATTGTTTCAACATGAGTGTACGCCTTCAACACGAAAAAAGTAATACAAAATGGTTAATGTTAACACTCTCTCACCCATGAAAAGGTATCCCACAT
>NW_018443874.1:0-315 GCF_002113885.1 Mizuhopecten yessoensis
GGTAGTGAGATGACCATTCCTGTCATACTACAGGTAAACATCTTAGTTTGGTAGTGAGATGGTCATTCCTGCCATACTACAGGTAAATATAATATAGTAAGGTAGTGAGATGACCATTCCTGTCATACTACAGGTAAATATTATATCGTTTGGTAGTGAGATGACCATTCCTGTCATACTACAGGTAAATATCATATCGTTTGGTAGTGAGATGACCATTCCTGTCATACTACAAGTAAATATTATATCGTTTGGTAGTGAGATGACCTTTAGTTTTTGTCATACTACAGGTAAATATCTTATCGTTTGGTAGTG
>NW_018443875.1:0-315 GCF_002113885.1 Mizuhopecten yessoensis
CCTAAAACATACAAAATTACTCTGAACAACTTAGTTTATGGCCAAATATAACAGGTAGGTGTAACAAATTTCGAGGTCCCTGTGCTCCTTTGGTGTGGTATCTATAGGAATTTAGGTAAAGTGTGATTGACATAAAAATGTATGTGCCTATATGATAATGGTATCACAATCTTTCTAGGGAGGCTGTCAAATAGAGAAAAAATAAGGATGCTAATAACTAATACACAAGTAGGCCTAAAGTAAAGAAAGAATCTTGTAAGCTAATTTTAACCTCCCGCCTCGAGATGGTAATATCCTGCAACATCAGCCAGACGG
>NW_018443876.1:0-315 GCF_002113885.1 Mizuhopecten yessoensis
CCTAAAACATACAAAATTACTCTGAACAACTTAGTTTATGGCCAATTATAACAGGTAGGTGTAACAAATTTTGAGGTCCCTGTGCTCCTTTGGTGTGGTATCTATAGGAATTTAGGTAAAGTGTGATTGACATAAAAATGTATGTGCCTATATGATAATGGTATCACAATCTTTCTAGGGGGGCTGTCAAATAGAGAAAAAATAAGGATGCTAATAACTAATACACAAGTAGGCCTAAAGTAAAGAAAGAATCTTGTAAGCTAATTTTAGCCTCCCGCCTCGAGATGGTAATATCCTGCAACATCAGCCAGACGG
>NW_018443877.1:0-315 GCF_002113885.1 Mizuhopecten yessoensis
ACAAACAAAAAGTATTGTATAAGGCTATACAAACAAAAAGTTTTACATAAGGCTATACAAACAAAAAGTATTCTATAAGGCTATACAAAAAGTTTTATTTAAGGCTATACAAACAAAAAGTTTTATATAAGGCTATACAAAAGTTTTACATAAGGCTATACAAACAAAAAATATTATATAAGGCTATACAAACAAAAAGTATTATATAAGGCTTTACAAAAAGTTTTATATAAGGCTATACAAACAAAAAGTTTTATGTAAGGCTATACGAACAAAAAGTTTTATATAAGGCTATACAAACAAAAAGTTTTATAT